>NC_068355.1:209287080-209529580 GCF_020536995.1 Dreissena polymorpha
ATTACGGTTTCGGAACAGTGGCCTTAATTTTCAAATAAGAATGCTTTTACCATTTAAC
The DNA here is from genome assembly GCF_020536995.1 of Dreissena polymorpha. Classification (NCBI taxonomy): domain Eukaryota; kingdom Metazoa; phylum Mollusca; class Bivalvia; order Myida; family Dreissenidae; genus Dreissena; species Dreissena polymorpha. Next base: position 209,287,139 of record NC_068355.1, read on the forward strand.
TTTTGGAATTGGTCCGTTTAGCTGACCGATGAAGGCCTGAAGTTTGTCTTTATATAATAGGATTAACTGACTTTATATGAACGGTAATGTAACGATTTATATCTAAAATGGTGTTGACACACCATACACCAACTTAAGATAGTGACTGCGCAACAGTAACGTAAGCTTATCAACAGAGGGCGGATTTCTCTGCTATAACAATGCGCATATCACACCATGTAACCGTTTACCAAACACATACGGTTTTAATTTGAGATGCATTATTTATGTAAATCCTCATGTATACCAATGCGTATGTAAATTCGCAATTTTATCAAGATTACTAACCAAACAGCATAGAAAAATCAAATCGATTTATACATGTAACAAATGCATTTTATGTCTAATTATTTCCTTTGGATTATATCATTTTTTATAATAATTTGTACACCATCAACCTCTTCATTCCAGCAGCATTGTTCGATACCGCTAATCTGCTCTCTTCTTTATTCAAACACAGGGAATACGGCCACCGCATATCCACTGGGTAGGTTCCTAACATAATACCGTCAACAGTCAGGTGTACGATGGAGCTCGTCGCCCCACTGCACACCAGCACCGTGTCACCGGGCCCGACGCAGGCACCACGTGGTTGCTGTATGTTCTCATCCGTGACAACTTTAGACGTGCCTTTTGCGCAGTCATTCATGTACACAGAATTAGCTAACCAGTCGGTAAATACCAAAGTGTTCTTTGAAATCACATAGGTGCACTTGCTCTCATCAATTTTGTATCTCTTGTTGGGAACGAGCCCGTGATCAAAGTAAGACACCACACCGGACTGCGTTATCTTTCTCACTTGGTCTGTATCATTGTGTGTACTGACGACCATATCTGTTGGGGTCATGCAGCATATGGAGAAGACATCGGTGGATGTTTGTATCGTTCTGGTCATACCGATGTCACTGCCAGGACTCACGGATAGGAGGCGAATTGTTTTGTCATTCATCGTCACTGCGAGTTCATTATGAGACAAACATACAACGTCAAATGGGTTGGTATTGAACGTGTACGGCGTTCCTTGTCTCTTCAGTCGGTCATCCATTATGATACATTTCCAATTCATGTTATCCACGGATACCAGTCTCCCGTCTGGTAGGAAGTCAAGCCCAGTAAGCAGAGGTTCCTTCCCATCATATTGATACTGTTTAAGATCCACTGACACGAGTAGCTCCAGGGTAACTGGTTTGATCGGAACTGACAGCGTGCAGTCACTTGAAAAACCTGCTGATTAACATTTTAACTAGTCGATAATATTGTTAAAGAATTAGTTCAAATATCTGTTCACGTCATTTTTTATGACAAATACAATTGTTTAGGAAAAAAGTTGAACATGTATTACACGTTAGTTTAAATCATAAATAGTATATACACAGGTGTAAATGATGTGATTTATTGTAAAGTTCATATGTTCCGGGTTTTGTCCATTGTCTATATTCGAAAGAGTTCCTAGGCGTATATAGTCAAAGTAAAAAATGTTTAAAACGTAATAAATTAAATTGCAGAAAAAATAGGAAGGGAAAAATAGCATATGAATCAAGTATTTACAAATTCATAGATGCCCAAGTAATTGTAGGGTGCGGATTCGTTATATTTTTAATGCATTAGGCTACACAATTAATAAGTCTCAGATACTTATTCAATAACAATAAGGCGGGAAGGCAGATTTTCATTTTACTTTTTTGAATAGCGGTAGTGGGGTTGGATCTTTTTCATACCTAAGTATTCATAAGTTATGTTTTCTCCCATCAGTTCCTTTATTTATTAAGATAAGTAAATAATCAAATATTTATTAAACAATAAATATAATTTCTATTCTAATGTTCTTATATACTTGATCGCCTTCATGTTAATGAAATTACGTTTGGAGGACTATTTCCTCGCTTTGCTGTCTGACATCAGGAAGTGTGAATGCCTTTCAGTTTTTGATACACATTTGTTGGTGTGCTTATCTGTTTTAGTTTTACTTTCAGTTCTAAATGCTTATTTTACTGGACAGTAAAGCTACGACTGTATAGTCAAACGTAATCTTTTTACCATTACTATCAAGTTTATTGCTAACTATTTCTGCAATAGCAGGAAAATGCGAGCGGTCGTTCATCTTTCTACATAGGGCATATACAATAACTATTCTTTTGCAGGCAAAGGATGAGAAGACAGTTAGTTATGGGCCACACCAAATGCACAACATTCTTGTTGGCCTGTTTACTTTAGCTTCTTCACGACTTAATTAATGTATAGTTTCATGAAGCATCGACTAAGATAGTTAACGTTCTTAGTATCCTGGATTTGCGACCAGGTGTATAACTAGTATAGCTCGGGAACTGATTTCATTTTTGTAAATGGACATGGTAAAAGTTAGAGTTACATACATCAAAGTGTTTTGTTTGGTCAATACAAAGATAATTTACAAATAATTCTTTATTTTGTGATTTTGGCCCTTATAATAAATGTACGTTTAATACATTTTTCACGTTTTACAGATATATTGTGGCGAGAGAAGTGAACGCAAACACTGCTGAGAAATTTAAAGCAAGAAACATTATTTTTGTAGTAAGTGTTTATAGATCTTCGTATACGCATTAAACTTTTTAGGCGGGCTTGATCAGATATGTTTAACTGTAGTTATAACGCGTATCTCTCACACAATTACCATATCAAATAATGCTGTATCCAGGAATAACGTGTCGTACGAAAGGGTGGGCTATGCAATTTTAACATGTCTGTTTAACATAAATTAGAATAGCGCATGTCTCCAGATTTGTAACGCTTTAAACATGTATACCCTCCACCATGGTGACTTGTCTTCAATCCTTGACCAAGCATACCAACATCCCAATGTTCTATTACAAACACTTCAAACATATATTAAAAAAAGATATATATATATGAGAATGTATTCATGATTATTTTTATAAGAGAAAATAATTATATTACATATTTCGGACAATATAACAGTTATCTTCTTCAGCACTATTCCATGCTAGTGAACTCATGCTTACCTGCGTAGCTGATCACTTGCCTAACATTAATGAAGACATACCCTATGTGACATGTTATTACAGTTGGAAACGATAACTTTATATAAGCTTATTTTTGGTATGTTTTCTTCATTTCAAATGTGATAAAATGTATTACGTTCGATGTCAGTTCATTTATAAGTTGAATACGCATTTGAAACTAAAACGCGTTCATACCTTCATTTAAAACGCTTGTTTTCTTTCTAACTTCAGACAATTCTTGTATTTCCGTCGGACTTGTTTGCGCAACATCTAAAAGAAAGAAAAAAACTATTCATTTGTACATTAATATTTCTAAATCCCATAAGGTTCTGGATAACGTGCAGTTTAATGGCATTTGCAATAGATTTATCAATCTTCCATGTGATGTGTGTCTCAAATACAGAGTGGGGTTGGCTTCAAAACAAACTCCAACAGACCAAAATAAAAAAGGTCTTTCCAATTGATGATAATGATGACTTGAAGCCGTTGTAAACAGTAGTTATCTGTAGCTTGATTAATTTAAATTACACTTTAACAAATAACGATTTGTGAGATTCATCATTAAAATTAAATTGATAAAAAAATGAAAACAACTTTAAAAATATATATATATGTAAAACATGACCATATGCCGTTGTACTTTATCGGCAAGAATATGTAATTGTATCACAGCAACACAAACCTGTATGCTTAAGGTGTCGTTCTACTTTAAGTTTTACAAGAACTTCTTCCTCTTTAAGAATGGATAACAACTGTTTTGAAAAGTCTATGGAAATTGTTGGAGTGATTTGATTGCATCGTTTCTCAGATATATGGGTTTCCATATCTTTAATTTTCTCCTTGATTATTTTGGTGACGATATAATTTTGTTGAGGTGTTCCATGTTTGACAAGAGCAGAACTAACCGATAGCAGTTCATTTATGTCTTCATTCACTTTCAACCAGGCTTTATTTCTTTTTGCTTCGCTTTGCTCTATTTTTTTAATCTCATCCGCTTTGAAATTATCTGCATCTGCAGTCAGCTGTGTCTTTGCTTTCTCAAATAACTCGATAATACAACCCTTTATTCTATCAATCTGTTTAAACAGATTTGCATTGGTCTCACTTAATTCAGCCTCTGAAAGCTTGCATTCCGCTACGATTTTGCCAGTATCGGTCTCCATTTTAAGAAGCGTATTTTTCACGTCTTGCAGCTCTGGTCCTTCTTGGCTAGATATACTGGCCAGCTCATTGATTTTGTCGCACTTCCTGTGTATGAACGCACATGTACTGCAACAGAGCTTGGAGTGGTCTTCACAGAAAAACTTGATCTTTTTATCATGGTCTCGACATGTGTCCATACCTTTCATCGTTACAACAACTGGTGCCGAATCCAGATACTCAACAGCAACCGTATCATGTGTGCCCGATTTATAAATTATATGAATATTTCTGCAAGGTTCGCAAAGATACTCGTTACAGGTTTTGCAAAAAATTGTTGCTGTGCTGGACGTGTGCTTTCTCGTGCATGGTTCGCAAGATTTAATAACAATACAATCACTAAAGAATTCCTGGTGAGCTTCTTTTCCGCTGGTTGCCATTTTCGAACCAGTCGTTTGTTGCTACAAAAGTAAACAAAACCATGATGAAAGTAACATAATATTTATATTTTCAAATACTGAAATCTGTTTAAATATAAGAGTAAGTATCAGAACTTCAAATTTATGTCATTAAATTAAAAGCATACAGTACAAGAACAGTTGGGGATATTAGGTATTGCAATCTATTGTATACTTTTTTAAACTACTCGTTGCGTTTGCAATTCTCGCTTTTACGTAAATGACATGTAGATACATGCATAAGTATACAACACTTGTGTTTGTTTTACCTTCTAAATTATGAAGTATCCGTCAGTTTTCCCAGAAAAGCCATTATAAAACAAACCTCATCACATACAAATATACAGTCTTAAACGCCCCTTCAGCGTTCTTCCGTTCAAGGTACAGGACGACTTCTTTATCAACCTCGGTTGAGTATCATAAGTTGATAACGACAATGATGTTTATATCAGTCATTAAAGAGAATACATCTCCAAATAAATCAAGATGTCAATTTTTGGTTAAATAAAAGTGTACGAATTCAGCAAATCAAACTAGATAATGCGTATTCATATCTTGAAGTTATTAACAGAAGTAGTATCTGCAAAACAATTTGAATATCTGTTTTATCTTATTCAGTAAACATTTGGTTGTAGCATTGTCTGCTTTCGTTTATTGACTATTCAGTTTTGACTTCGTTTCCAGATTCCTAATTGGTAATTCTACTTTTAGATTATTGTTGTTGGTAACGCATGGTCATTTACGGGCGCATTGCTGTCGCCAGTGATTGTGCATCATCAGTATAATATATAGCCTTTTGGTTTTATTTATTACATGTATAAAAAGAATGGATTGATAATGGGTTCGACATAACAGTATAAACAGAAAATGTTAGCATAATTGTTGAAATTAAGAGTTCGGTTATAATTGTTTATGGTCGTTACTGTTGCCAATCATTCAATTCAATAATAGTGTTTAACATGCAGAGAAGACTGTAGATACGAATGTATTTGTAGGCAGCCATGTTGCACTCATTTGCGGCATATGAAGATTATTTCAAATACGTCTTGACCAACGTGTTACGTTTTGAAAGATGTTAAAGTGCGCGACACTGCTGACGCTCCTTTACATGATCAGAATACCCATGATATACATACAAAATCATCTCAAACTATTTTATTCTATGTTTTAATTGAAGTAAACTATTTTCATGTAACCAATAACAAACAGTTTAAACCATTATGAAGCTGTACACATCTTTAATTAACGAACCGGATAAATTAATAACTTTGTAATGTTTTTTGACAGCAATATCTTTATTAGTTATGAGGCTTACACGGATCGTTTGGTGACTCAGTGTGTACCGTAGTTAAATTATTATCTATGCCCAATATGATGGTGTCAACTAAATAAATAACAATTAAAGACTTGCTTATCGAAAATTTAATAATTCCAAACCATAATAAGCCCTTACTCTTAGTTCAAAGAAATGGTCTGTAAATGACTTTTTTTTCGCAGCAATATTATTATGACAACACATATGCTGATACTATGGTTAAGCTTTGTTGTAAGAGAATGGTGATGTTTAGTGCTCAGATATAATTGTGTAAGGACCTTGTGTGTATTTGACATAATAAGAATTTCAGCCATGCACTTAACCCTTTTGGATAGTGCACATTTGCGTTAAGCACATGCATTCCATGGAGTTAGAACATTAATTAATAGTGCATTTCATTGTATTACGTCCCCATAAAAACTGTTGAGGTACGTTCTTTTTTCAGATAACGAACATGTTTCGAAACAAGCATATGATTTTATATTTTGAAACAAATAGATTAGGTATTGCCACTGTTTAAGAACTCCAAAAGTTTGGTGTTTTGTACTTCATGCCCCTGTCTGGTATGCAAACAGCAGACGATAAATTGTCACAGTCACTTTTCTGTTGAATGTTACTCAATTTTGTTTATTGCTAATCGAACAATCTTCTCTCGTCTTTTGTGGACCAGCTACATATGTAAAACAAGTCGTTGCCCCTTTTGGAGGTCTCGTTGTTTCCAACTAACTTGCCTAAAGAGTGTAAAGCAAAATCATACTGTCTTGCAGTGGTCTCCAAAAAAATGTGATCTTTCTGCTGTGCATACTGTTCACGTTCATAACAACACGTACCAAATCCACTCTTTTCAATAAAAATAATCTCAATGTTTTCAAAGTTTATATATTTCGCGAAAATAACTATTCGAATCGAAAAGCCGTTGGTTACACACTTCGCTGATAACAGAAGCTGTAGTCGAAAAGTTCTTTCTCGCCCATTTGTCATTCATATCAATGTCAGTACGCTTAACGACAATATATTGCTACCTACATTCGGTCGCTGATATACATAAAATAAACAAAATGATAAACAATTAAAATGATAAACAAAATGTAGTCATGCAAGGGCTTTTGAAGGTTGACTCAACAAAACAGTCACCATAATATCATGTTCAAAATTCGCATGCGGGTTTTGAAATCCATATGGATTAAATAAAAACCATTCATCTGAAAATGTTATGCTCAGAAAATCATGCATTGATAAATTTAAATCTAGATATCGTTGGGATCGCCGGAAGTCATTTAAAGAAATCATAAAAAAATAACATTAGAATGGTACAGTTGGTATGGAAACAACAGAACCGAGACACGTATAAACGCCCCAAAAGGAAGCGGTCGAGTCAGTATTTTTGTGAAAAATGAACTATTAAAAGCTCCCATGTTAACCTGTTAGATAAATCCTACGAAGGAAATATACCACGGAAAATTTGAAAGTATGTGTCTGCTATTTACCGCCATCAAACATTAAACCCAAGAGAGAAAATGAACTTCTTGCTCTCAGATGATCGCATCATTAAACCCAATGCCAGAGCCTGTCATGACATTTTAATTAAGCGACGCAACCACATGTTTATATAATCAATTTAATGTGTGCGCATAGTCAATTGCGTATCAAATAATAATATACTTAAAGGGGCCTTTTCACAGATTTTGGCACGTTTTGAAGTTTGCCATTTAATGCTTTATATTGATAAATGTAAACATTGGATATAAAAAGCTGCAGTAAAAAATCAAGAATAAAATGAAAAAAGGTAAACCTCAGCAGGACTCGGACCACTGACCCCTGGAGTCCTGGAGTAAAAAATCTACGATTTAGACCACTCGGCCATCCTTCCGTATGTGGCGCTAGATGTATTTTATACTTTATATAAGCAATCTCCGTAGTTTCACACAATACAACGACAACAACAAAACTCTCCAAATTATTATTTCGTTTCGCGTTGCAACGCTTTATAATTTTCGGGTTTTTAAATCGTCAAAAGATGCATGTAATGGATATTTTAGAGCACGGGAAATGTTCAGTATTACTGTTTCCTCACAAATATCATAACTAAAACGAAAATTTGCGAATATGAAACAACTTTTTTCAATTTTGTCAATTTGCCCAAACGTGAAAAGGCCCTTTTAAATTTGTACTTCATAAGTACAAAACTGTTTATAATGTACAAATTGAAATTTTCTCTTAATGTATTCTTTGATGATAATATATATATAATTGTTTTTAACTAATCATTTTCAATCGAATTTCCTTAAGAATCTTTTTTTATATTTCTAACAGATTCTATGATGTATATAATCGTTAAACACTTTTAGAATTTTTAGAACCATCGTCTCTCGTCACTCTTTTAGAGTGGTTTTGTACATATATATATAATGATTGTGTACTGCCTTAATGTGTTTTATGTACAAAAATGAGACGTTAAAAATTAATTCTGTCTGTCTGTCTGTCTGTCTGTCTGTCTGTCTGTCTGTCTGCCTGGCTGTCTGTCTGTCTGTCTGGCTGTCTTTCTGCCTGCCTGGCTGTCTGTATGTCTGTCTGTCTGTCTGTCTTTCTGTCTGTCTGTCCGTCCGTCTGTCTGTCTGTCTGTCTGTCTGTCTGTCTGTCTTTCTGTCTGTCTGTCCGTCCGTCCGTCCGTCCGTCCGTCCGTCTGTCTGTCTGTCTGTCTGTCTGTCTGTCTGTCTGTCTGTCTGTCTGTCTGTCTGTCTGTCTGTCTGTCTGTCTGTCTGTCTGTCTGTCTGTCTGTCTGTCTGTCTGTCTTTCTGTCTGTCTGTCCGTCCGTCCGTCCGTCCGTCCGTCCGTCCGTCCGTCCGTCCGTCCGTCCGTCCGTCTGTCTGTCTGTCTGTCTGTCTGTCTGTCTGTCTGTCTGTCTGTCTGTCTGTCTGTCTGTCTGTCTGTCTGTCTGTCTGTCTGTCTGTCTGTCTGTCTGTCTGTCTTTCTGTCTTAACCAATAGTTATTCCTGGATCAGAAATATGTAATTCAGGGTTGCCACCAACCTGATATAATAAAATTTCCTGACTTTTCACTGACTTTTCCCTGACCAAATCTTGGTTTACACTGACTAATTTCGCGACATATTCGGCCTCCTCCTCCCCATACAGCCGACCAAATCCACCCATTTAATGTTTATTTTATTCTTTAACATAAAATAGTAAACAAATACCAAAGCAGTACTACGTAAACACTAAACTATGCATGATGCAAGGCTATAAAGTAAATTCCACAAAACCAAAGATAAAAAAGTTATGCATGTACAGCCACCGTATAATATGATAATGTCTCAAAATCTATGAACAAGAAATACTTCTATAGGTAGATGCATGTGATGTTAGTTATGGCAATACAGTAGTAGCACAACATCTATGACACAAAAAACTGTCCATATACAATATCCATTACATACTATGATCATACTTTAAAGGGGCCTTTTCACGTTTGGGTAAATTAACACATTTGGAAAAAGTTGTTTCAGATTCGCAAATTTTCGTTTTAGTTATGATATTTGTGAGGAAACAGTAATACTGAACATTTACCATGCTCTAAAATAACCATTATTATATATTATGAATCTTTTGAAGATTTAAAAACCCGAAAATTATAAAGCGTTGCAACGCGAAACGAATTAATAATTTGGAGAGTTCTGTAGCGTTGTTGTCGTTATATTCTGTGAAACAACGAGGATTTCTTATATAAAGTATAAAATACATCAGTCAATGTATCCGGAAGGATGGCCGAGTGGTCTAAGTGGGTGCTACTTTTACCCCCAAGACTCCGTGGTTCAGTGGTTCGAGCCCTGCTGAGGCTTACCTTTTTTTTTTGTATTCTTGATTTTTTTACTGGAGCTTTTTATATATTATGTTTGCATTTATCAAAATAAAGCATTTTCTGACAAACTTCAAAACATGCCAAAATTTGTGTAAAGGTCCCTTTAACATCTTTTTGACTTTGGCATGACTGCTTAGAGCTTGTTTTACCATGTTTCATAGCGTAAAGGAACCACAACCACATATAAGACAGCGTGCTTTGTTTTCATTTTTAGAGTTTTTGCCAACTCATGATGAAAACTAAGGGACTTTGAGTCAACAATCATTAAATAATGTCTGTTTACTCATGCTGGTAATATGTCTATCTATGTGTACATTATATTAAATCTGAAATTAGAAGAGAAAATAAATTTGTGATCTGTGATATATGGTAGGTTAATACAAGAAAATCTTGCAGTTAGGAGCAAAAGCAGGTCTTCTTGATAACTGAAATAAAAAAGCAAAGTAAGAATAGCTCTTTCATGCTGTCATCTCTAATGATCCTGCAGAGCATAAAATATAGAAGTAATCAGAATTAATTTGCAAGGGTTGCAAAGCCTTTCAGCCTTCAACTTCAAGGATACAAAAAAATAATCAAAGAAAAAAACAGTGAACATGCTTTACACATGTTAATGTTTTATGTACATAGAAATAGTCAAAATATTACAAATAAAATATATACTATTGAATCTACTATAACAAATTATACCTGAAGACTGCCATAGCCACTAAATAATTACGCATTGACCCAAAATTTTATTTTTCCCTAACTTTTCTGAAATCGCATTGTCCACTGACCATTTTTAAAATTCCCTGAGATGTCACTGACCTTGAAAAAAAAATCAAATCATTTCCCTGACTTTTCAAGTTAATTGGCAACCCTGATGTTCATATGTAGGCAAATGTGTACAGTGATGCGATAGCGTAAAATGGACTGAAAATGTTTTGTCGTTTTCATTGTTTTTCTCACAATTACAGCCCAGATTTGAGATTTTGTAATATCCTTAATGTAATAAAATGCTACTTATGTGTACATACTACTTTGGATTCTATGAATAGTACCAAACGTGCTTCGCCAAGTTTAATTTAAAAAAAATGTGCCCATTAAGTGACCACGTATTACTGGCCCTTAAGTTTATTCGACTGGATAAAGTAATAGTGCACTGCATGGTATATGAAACCCTTGGAAATAACTAGGAATATTGATACTTATTTATGACCACTCGACTCGACCACCCCTTAAAGTTTTATCCTTATAACATTTTCTCCCGATTTCTTAACGACTCTCCCGGCCCTTATGGAATAGCGATGTCGATAATCATTGGGAAATTAGGGGCGAATCGCTATGAGGCCAAACATTAAGGGGCGAGTCTTTACAGTACCGAATTTACAATCGTAAGTGTCATTTCTTCCAATGTCAGATGAGCAGTTACAATAATTTTGCAAACTGAATTGTTTAATTATAATACACTAAATGTGTTTTATTACGCAAGAATCAAGTACAAAGTTGTGGTCTTATATATTTCCAATGACCCTATAACTACAATCGGTCGGGTAGTTACGGATCACATTATAATGGTGTTTATATTTTTAAAAATAAGCAATTGCTCTCAAAATACTTAGATTGCTGAGGCAAAATATTTCATCTTTTAAGTTATATTAATGTTTTAATACTTACCAACACATTTCTGATGCCAATTTGAACTTATTCACTTGCATAAAGTCAGCTAGTTCTGAATCGAGTGCGGTAATTTCGGATCACTCGGACTATTTAGAAAATGTAGGTCAGGGAGCATCTCAAAACTTATTTTGACTGTCAAAACAAATGATGCATGTATTAAATAAACATCAGACAGGTTCGTTTGTTTCAGTTTACCAACTGTCTGACAATTTATAAACATGATAGGGTGTGTGTCTGTACACAAGACCAATAAATCTGTTGGAAAGTATTTATGTTTTAGTTTGAAATGGATTCCTAAGTATTCTTGGTTATATAAAACAAACATAAATACTCAATACAAGCAATTTAGTTTGGGAAATAACATAGTATGATAACATCTAACAAAAATAGAATCACAATAATGTAAAAAAATGTATGAAATGCCTAGAACATTTTCTTGATGACTAGAAAATATTTGTATGCCCGCTTTCGAAGAAAAGGGGGCATAAAGTGATCGGACTGTCCGACTGTCTGTCTGTCCGTCTTTCAGACACACTTTGCGTTTAGGTTTCGAAAAATGCCCATAACTTCCATGTCCCTTGAGATATAACCTTCATATTTGGTATGCATGTGTATATAAACAAAGCCTTTCCATACGCACGACCATTTCTACCCCTGTGACTTTGACCTTGAACTTAGGGTCCGCGTTTAGGTTTCGAAATCTGCGTTTAGGTTTCGAAAAATGCTCATAACTTCTATCAAAGCGTTGAATTTTTTAATCGGATGTCTGGAGCACTAGTCGGTGACAGCTCATGTTATAACAAAGGTCCTAAAAAATACAGAACTTTATATAAATGTATTTATAAAAATGACAAACACTGAACATAAAAAAGTACCTCTGGAATGCATTTGCTAATAGAAGTAAAAATAGGGTCACAATAATGTAAAAATATTTTAATTTTAAAGTATCCATAAAAATTATAAAATAAACCAGTACCTCTGGAATGAATTTGCTAAAGAAATGGAAAACAATACTAGATATAAAGTTACCTTCTTGGTAAATAACATAGTATGATAACATTTAACGATAATAGGATCACAATAATGTAAAAATAATGAAATAAAACTATCCAAAAAAATACAATATAAACCAGTACCTCTGGGATAAAAATGGTAAAGAAATGGAAAACAATATTAGATATCAAGTTAAATTCTTGGTAAATAACATATTATGATAACATTTAACAATAATAGGATCACAATAATGTAAAAATATATAAAAGTATCCACTTCAGCCTCTTTGCCAATGACTGTGCAGAGCACCCGTGCTTTTATGGAACCATGAGTCCAACTTGACAATTATCTGAAATGCAAAATCACAGCATAAATACACATTAAAAATAGGATACATGTTTCAAATATAACCAATCTCCTTCCAGCACTACATCTTACCATTATTTATCAATCCATATATTTTTCTAAAGTACAGTTTTTAGCACTCACTTGTTTTTTTTACTCCGCTATTATACCTTTAAATATGATAACCTATTACTACATACATAAACATACTTTAAAAACAAACAAAGATGCATGCAACAAATGCTTATTGTATGTGTTAGCCTTGACCTTGTGACTTAGACCTAATGCCTCATAACTGGTTTACATAATAGATCTCAATCAAATGCATGAACATGTAAAGTTTGGAGAACCAGGTCCAAAAAGTTTCATTTTATGAGCAAGGTTAAAGTTTTGGGACAGACAGAGAGACAGAATAAACAAAATTCAATCTAATTCTCTGAATGTTTCATTGAAGTCACAAAATAGTAGTATAATTAAATAATTCCAATGAAACAATATATCAAATTAATGAGAAACTAAGCACTTTTCATTTCATATATAAAAAAAACTTTTTGCGGTTGCTGGAGCTTTAAAGTTTTACAACACAGTATTTAAACAATATCAACTGTTCTGAGATTTTCCCCAATCAGCTGATTCGCAACTGACATGTACATTAGGTGCAATTTCCATGCTTTTATTTCCATAAATCATTAACATATACTAAAATCACTAACAGGAATTTAAAAATAATAATTAATAAACGAATTCATACCAAATGTACAAGAATTTACCAAGGAAATGTGCTTCTAAAACGTCTTTCAATTGTGGATGCGTGTTGTAGATAGACGGTGCGACGGTAAAATGACACGACTGTTATAGTCACCACAGCGAGATTTTCAATGAAAACACCGTTAACATTAAGAAGCAAAACTTGTTATTGCTTGAAATTGATCACATTTTCCAAAAATCACAGTTATATTTATATGTCAATATCTCTTAGACTAATATTTTTATTAAATCATAGAGTTGATTCGGAAATGCCCGAGAACCGAAACTACCCGACCGACTGTAGTTTCACAGTTTCATTGGAGCAAACATGAAACAATTACTAATAAATGAATGTGTGTGTGTTTCAAAGTTTATACATCCGTTCTACTTGATTATGTGAACATATTTTAAATTATAGCGGCAATTTCAATTTATTTAATTCTATAAAGGTCATGTATAGAAAATAAATAACTAGATTCTAATCCAAATTTTGGGAAAAATTTTCCCAAAATTTGGGCGGGTCGGTGGCTTTTATTTTTCATTTTATGTGTCAGACCTATATATAAGTAATTTAATGTTCAGGAATTTGATTGTTTATATGCATAACGCCTATATGTATGCATGTATGTAAAATTATATAGAATTAAAGAAATACATTATCAAAATTTGACTATTGTGTTTTATTTTACCCTTTTAATATTATGTTAAACATATTTTAACATTCAATATTACATGACTAGACAAAGCATTGACTAGACAAAGTATCAAATAAACTACAAATCTTTAACAGAACCCTTTACATTATTTTTGCAGTATGACTAGATATCATTGATTAAAACATATTGGTATGCAGTGTTTTTTTTTTTCACCTATAGGGGAATGGTGGCGGGGCGCGTCCAAAGGGGAAAAACGTGTCATTTTTTAGGAAAACGGGATAATTAAAATTTCACACTTTTAATATATGTAATGAGATTTATTAAATGGATACTCATGTATATATGAATGCAATATTAACAGCTGAATGTCTCTGTCCTTTTTCTTAAATATATATCAATGATTTTTAGCTCGGCTGTTTTCTCAGAAAACCCGAGCTATTGTCATAGCCAGCTCATCGTCCGCCGTCCGCCGTATGCGTCGTGCTAAAACCTTAACATTGGCCATTACTTTTTAAATATTGAAGATAGCAACTTGATATTTGGCATGCATGTGTAACTCATGGGGCTGCACATTTCGAGTGGTAAAATTTCAAGGTGAACATCATCCTTCAAGGTCTAGGGTCAAAAAAACAAATCCAAGGGAAGTAATAAGCTTTCAATGGACATAATTATCTGACCTGCAAACGTATATATTTTTGTTAAATAAATCAAAGCGGGGCAGTAGGTGGCATTATGTTTCTGACAAACACATCGTGGTAAAAGGTCAAGGTAAAGATCATCCTTCAAGGTCTAAGAGCAAAAATACGAATTCAAGGAAAGTAATAAGCTTTAAAGGGAGATAATTATTCAATATTGAACATAGCAACTTGATATTTGGCATGCATGTGTATCTCATGGAGCTGCTCATTTTGAGTGGTGAATCTACAGTCAAAGTAGTGACTTTTAATTATTTGCTACTAAAAATAGACATTTGTTAGAGACAATTATTTTCAAGGGAAGTAATTTATATAATTATAAATCTCATATTATATATTTCCTTACCAAGAATTTAAGTTCTTTTCACAGTTACTGTACATATTTATTATTTTGATTAATTATAACTCAAATGGTTGATTTGTGAAAGTTTTTTATTAATGATTATTATTATCATTTCTTACCTGTTTCAATTTGTGAATGCTAGATTTAATTGAATACCAGTGGACTTATGTCCATAGATACATGATGAACTCTGGCTATGATCTCTTTGATAAACCACAGGCCTTGGTTGTCAGTGATGTCTGACTTGGTCATTTTTGACTGTCTACAGACCCCCCCTCCTTTGGATTGGACAAAATCCAAGGGAAGAAATCAGCTTTAAAGGGAGATGATTTCTATACCTGCCAAATGATAAAAAGAAATTTTATTTCAAAGGGGCGCAGTAGGGGGCATTGTGTTTCTGACGAACACATCTCTTGTTGGGTCAATAGGTCAAAGGTCAAGGTCACTGTGACCTCTAAAAAAAATATTCTGACAAGCTTATGCAGCCGAGCTTGGCACCCTTTATGCGGTGCTCTTGTTTCAAAATTAGTTTCAGACAGTTCAGCCTTTATGCACGGTCTCAGTTTTCTTAGCCATTTTGAGTCTAATTGGGATTGTTTAAATCGATAAAATGGCAAATTTGAGCATTTTTTATCAATAAAATGGACCAAATTGGAACAATTTATCAACAAATATTGACACAATATAGTTACATTAGGCCTTTTCCATGTCATTTTGGGAAAATAATGCAATTCATGTGAAAAGTCCACTGATTTGGGAAAAACTAATTTAATATAACTCTTTATAATAATTCAAAATCATGTTAGTTTTTATGAAATAAATTTTAGATATATTTATCATAAGACAGTTCTTTCTAAAAAAAATTTTTTTTTTTTAAACTTCTGGAGGGGAATTTTTCCTACTCTTTTTTTAGGGGAATGGGACCGAATATCGGCCCCGAATTTTGCCATAAAAAAGCACTGATATGCATTCAATAAACAGCATTTACTATTTCAAGTTCAGTTTGTATTAATTGGATGAAGATGTTGAAAATGAAGATAATACACATTTAATATAAGAAGTTTCAGGGGTGTCTCCAATACTAGAGTCAATAAAATTTTCTAGACAGCCGACAGTTTGAATAACTGTAACATCGGATGACACCTGTGTCAATTCTTATTTATTTCCGCCGACGAAGGCACAGAATATTTTCGGGTGGTCAACTTTCAACGATGGAGCTTGATCATACGAACTACAAATGAACTCATCGTACAGCAGATTTTAAATCTGATTTTGGGGAAAGGGCCTGGCCTATTTAGAGGGGAAAAAATAGCACGAAATGCCGGATTTTGGGGAAAAAATCACGCGAAACGCCAGTTTTGGGGAAAATAAGGAAAGTCTTAAATAATCAATTTAACATATTTTACTGTTTTTAAAACAAATTCAAGACAACAGATAATTGAATTATGCAATATGTTATTTTTTCTACACTGGATCAGGTTAACTGGGAAAACAAATCCGAGGGGAAAGGACCGTTTTTCGGCGGGTCCCAAAGAAGGAAAAAAAGCCCTGTACAGGTCCGTGAGAGTAAAAGTTTCTGCACATTTTGACACCCGGTATCAATCTTTTACGGTTGTAACGCCGTTTCTACACCTCAAAATAAGAACAATTTGGATGTTGTTTTTGCTCGATCACTTAAATTTCAGACGACGTTAAAAATCGATAAGCGTCTCGGACACATTGAGTTGCCGATTCGCACTTCGCTATTTTCGTACTCATTCAGCTGTTTCCTCCTCAGTATTTTGCGGCTCGAATTTTTTTACGGATTTTTTTTCAAAATAAAAACATTCGGGTGGGACGATTTTCGATTGACGGGCGGGGATGAGAATCTAGGAATTTATTTTATATGTCCTAATTTAAAATATTTTGAATTTTGGTTTGGCCTTGTGGCTGGGGAAGCCCCAGCTTCTGGTATGGTGACCACAAACCAAACTTACATGCTTCATTGAATGGGGATTGAACCTGGTTGCTTAGGTGAGTAGAGCGCCTAAGTAGAGTACTAACCACTGCCCAAACTGGACAGTCACTTATAAATGTATGAGACTATTTTGCCTAAATAAACGACCAACCAAAGCCTTATAACACTGCAAGTATATTTATGCAATATATTTTAGCTTGGCAAGAATAAATTCCACAAGTCCCATCATTTCGATGTCTCCAATGATGTGGCCATGATAGTGGGCCATGAAAAGCCAGGAATCGGTGGAGAACCGCTGAGAGGTCAGAAACTCAGACCAAAAAACAGCAACTATCCAAGAGGGGAAGGCAGTAACCTGCCTGCCTGGGTTGCTTTTGATAGACAGGTCCTCTGTTTTGACGCTTATTTCCAAGAAGCTGTCTATGAGAAGAGGGAGGAGCAATATCGTGTTAGGAATTGTAAAATCTACTTTTATTTAGAGGATGACTCTCTTCAAGTGATTGAACCAAGAGCAAAAAACAGCGGTGTTCCACATGGTAATTTAAATGCCAAATTGATATATTAACTTGTATGCATATGAAGATTTTACTATACTTGACCTTGTTATTTAGTTCTTGTTGGATGTCATTTGTTTGCAGTTTGCATAATATTCAAATGTATTAATAAGCAGTCCCTGTTGACCGGAATCCCCAAAATAAGTAATTCCACTAATAAACAGTTAAATTTGCATCTTGGTTTACCCCTACTGATACAACAGTAAAGAATGGTGTTTGTTTTCATATTAAATTTTATGTTTATTAAGAAGAAACTAGTCTATTGGACTGTCAACAATCCAGTTATCTCAATCAATAAAATAATATGTATTTATTAGGTTGTTATGGGTATATTTAATTATATTTTAGGAAGTATTATTTTACATTTTTCATTTGTTTATCATTCTGCTATTACCAACGTGACTGCTGCTTTGAAAAATTTATGAAAATTATTTGTAATGAGAATTAAAAGGGGCAATAATAATATTGTATTTTGCCTCAAGTGGACACGTCCTTCAATTAAATGCTTAATGTTAGTTGAAGTTAAAATTGGTGAGTAGCTTCATTAGCAATGCCATTGCATTTGACAGGCACACTTATTAGACGACACAGAATTCCAAAACCACCGCCACACGATGATGAATACTACACAGTTGAAGACTTCAACATCAACAAAGAAATAAACCTCTACTCAAAAGTATTCAAAATCACAAACCGTGATGAGTTCACAAGGAATTTCTTGAAGAAACTTGGAGTCCGCATGCCTGACCTCGTAACGGCTCCATCAGACCCCTATACCAACTACAGGAAGGCTGTAAGTAGGAAGTACACATGTTATTAAATTTATATACTTAAGGAATATGACCAATAAAAAAACATAACAAAATGTATATAGATGGAGAATCATCATTCTGGTCTTGGAAAACATAGTGTGGCAAATGAGAAATATGTGGCATATCTCTACATTGATGTCAATTTGATACAAAGGTGCCTCATATTAGTTTTCATTTCTCATGAGTGGGATTTTATATTGATGTTTTGAGGTATAAATATTACCGGGAATCTACAACTTTAAGAAAAAGTCATCATTTGTGGTAGAAATGAATCAGATTCAACCAAAAAAACAATATCATACCAAGATGTAGTAAATTTAAGGAACATATAAAGTAAATATAATTGTTAAAAAATATAATACAAAATATGCGTTCCTGCCAAAATATTAGAGCCGTAGCAATTAGTTTTAATAATTTCTTTCAAAATGTAGTCATAGAGGTATGATCAAAAGAAAAAAATATAACTGCACTATTATATTGTAATAAATCATGCTATGCACAAATGCAGCTTCAATGCTAAGCCTCATCTGATATATGACAAAACAATAGGGCAGTAACCTTTAAATATTTGAATACATTCTCAGGATGACTTCTGCTGGTCTACCAACCCAGTTTTCCCGAGTATGGAGCATTTGTTTTAGTACTATTTATTTTGTTTTAAACAAGGTATCAAGGCAAATGAATGAATTGCATCTATCAATACATTGTTCACAGATGGTTGAGTATATGCAGCCTCTGCGCCCATATGAGAAGCACGATACTCTCAAGCAGTTCCTGGACCATGACAGACACGTGCTGAGGTTCTACTGCTACTGGGACGACTCCAAGGCCATGTTTGGCGACCCAAGAGAGATGGTCCTGCATTACTTCCTGGCTGACGACACTATTGAGATTAGAGAGGTCATTCCTCCGAATTCTGGTATGTTTGTAAGGATATTTATTCAATAACTACATGAAAAATAAAAAACATCATGTGAACTTCTATTTTTCTTTTGTTTTCAACTTTCTCTTTGAATAATTTATGAATAAATTAGGTATGAGAAGAAAAGAACTCAATTTAATAAAAGTTGGTATATTGTGTTTTCATAGTGTCTTTTTATCGGTATAATTTTTAATTAGAAGACATTTCCTTTAAGTATGGTTGAAATAATTAACATTTACAATATGCAAAACCCAGTGTTTATAGTCAGTGTTCTTGATTCATGCTTGAGGTTTTATTTTGGAAAACAATTAGTGCTACATGTAGTTTTGAAGAATTAATTCTTTAAAAAGAAGATACTAAAGGTAATAAATATCCAAGGAATATTTGTTCATTTGCTTTAATCAGTTTGGTTCAACAAAAGATTTATATTCTCTGTTTCAAATCTCAGACATTCCTAATCACGCTATTAATGCAAGTTACGCTCAGTTGGTCATTGTCAGCTCAGGTACTACTCAAAAGTACCCCCAGCACTCTTAAGTATACTTCCATTAACTCCGGGTACGAAAAATACGCTAAAAGGCTACCAGCCATACTCTAGGGAAGTACATTTTAGTTTGTTTTCCCGCACAATGGGTACGTTGAAGTATATTTAAGACAAACTGGGGTACTGTTTAGTAGTCCAGACCAATGACCAATCAAGTTCTACTTACACTTGCATCTACAACATTACTTATTTCCTCCCTAGGTCGTGACGCTGCCCCCATGTTCCTGCGTTGAGGCCTTAAAGCAGCCTGGCAAGGTCACAGACAGGACTGTGCTGAACGTGTTTGGACCCACTGGACATGGCGGGCGATACATCCTGGACAGTCTCAAGGTGAGATGCTGCCTATAGATATTGACTTTTGATGACTATGTATGAGTTGATTCATTAAACCTTAATGATAACTTACTTTAATTTGGTAAAATGCTTTTTTGAGTGTCAAATATAACACTTTTGTGTCCAGAAGCATATTGGCGGGGGATATCAATTCAATGAATTTGCTTGTTAACATCTCTGTTAAGGGTGTCTCAGACAGGTGCTATATGTTCACACCGTGTTATAGCTAAGGACACTTGTAATTTCAGGCAGGTCAAACGTGTAGCTTATTGTATGAAAAAAAAGTTTGGCTTTGCACAATTGTGTGATTTTATCATATAAAAAATAAATGTATTATACTATTTGTCTGACTAAGTTTTTACAGTTTTGCTGTTTTGTTGTTTTAAGACCGGAGCCAGCCCCACAGAGTTTTACAAAGACAGTGATGATGATGATAGAGAGGATGAAGCGATGACATTTCTGAAGAAAAGGACAAGGGCAGAAAAGTGGCAGTTTGTTGTTGAAACTGGCTTTAAAAGGCTTGGAAACACACAACCATTCTGCAAATGTGCTTGGTTTATTTTCAGATTTGCGAGGTGACCAGTTTCCAGACATCGGTTCGCTCCTGCTTGTGTACGAGATTGGCCGAGACTAAAAAAACTGTAGTGTGCCACCTTAAGGTAAAACGACAAATTACCAAAATGATCAAACACCCATGAAACATGCTTTTGCTTAATTATATATCCCTAAGGTTTTGTTTTTTAACAGAGTGTTTGCCCATAACACCTTTGTATGACCAATACTGTTCGTAAATCAAGGGAGGTAATTCGGAATCATGTTTTCTGGTTTCAGCAATTCTCAAACAGTTCTGTATAGAGAATGTGTTCAATTTGTAGCCGGAACGGAGCATTTACTACTCTGTGGTGAAGAAGGGCTATATTTTCATATAATGTCAAAAATTATAGCCAACAATATACGAATCAAATCAAAACAATGATTCAAAATGGCCGTTTGGGCAGAATTTAGTACTGTAAAGGCCGGGTAACAATCTTGATAATATTGTTTCCATGTTAGCATTGTGCATGCTTTCGCATTGAAGGTTTAACATTTTAGTCGTTTGCTTGTAAGGCAAGATAGTCTCTGGAGAAAAACGTAAGTACGTAAACAGCCTTGTCAGCAGAAAGACACTCTGTTGCAGTTACTGAAGGTACAGCGACATCTTCACTGGGGTTAGGTAAATGTTGGCATGTTTGTCGGAATGTGTTTCGTGGTCATTACCAAAATGTCCTGCGTGCTTTGTTTAATCTATATCTGCGCCATAACTTACTTTTGGCCATTGTGCGCAATTCAACTGATGTTATTTATAAGCAAATAAAACGTTGTTGTGAAGAAGTGACTGTTGTAAGTGCCTCACATAAGTGTATGCCTTTAAACAATGATCTGAGCTTACTAGAAGTTTTACTTTTTCTGTTTCCAAGAAATATGAATTAATATTTATCTCAGATGTCAATTTTTAGGCAGTCATTTGTGTCATATCAGGGGTATTTCCTCAATATGTCAGTCCCATTTATTTATGCTATGATTGGGTTATCTCCCTTGCATGGGCATGTTTAAGGGATTACGACACAAGGGCCTTAAATGTTGTGTTTTTACAACAGATTAAAGGTACAAATGCTCAACTTGCCTTTCAAGATCATGCTAAGCATGCAATTTATTTATAGTTTTATTATATTAAGCAAAAACATGTGCATTTGTTGTGAGAGCTGTAAAAAGCTAAGCAACGCAAAGTATTTATTGGCGCAAAACTGTGTGTTTTTGTGTTGCGTCTTTCATAAAGTTATGATTTAAAGGCTGACCAAGTTACCTGCACTACCATTTGTCATCTCAATGTGTTTAAAACACAATTTATTTCACAGCTTATGACCATGTTATTGTTTGTTGGTACAATTTCACTGTATGTACTGGATTATCAGTGCATGTATGTATTTCCTTTTAACTTGGGAATCAATATTTTCAGTTGTCATTAAATGACATTCCCAGAATGGTATTACGTTTTACGTATGATCATAAGTATTTAATGGATTATTATTGAAAGATGGTAGGTCTGTTGGTATGTTGTGTTAAGTAGATTGTCAAGCTAATATTAGTTTTTTCATACACTTATAATTTTTATTCGCCAATAAGCTAAGTTTATTTACATACATATATCAATGGAGTAAACATTTGAATACAGTACAAGCAGCCATTTTACTATAATGCATGCCAATTTAGCTATACAAATAAGATCCAAATCAATTTTTGATGTACAATGTGTTATGATGACAAAATATATTTTTAAGATATATTAATCTGTAAACTTAAGGTTTCAATGAAGCCTGCTTGTACAGAATACAACATGTTAAGAGATGCTTCCAGTAACTAGGTTGCAAAGTTTCAGATATAATGGCATGACTTAGTTGACTAAGAGGCTAATATATCTCTGTGACAAAAGTACAAACAAAAGACTCTTTTTGACTTTTGCGCCAAGTTCCAGCACGCGTCTCAGTACCATCGTTTCCGGTGAAAGTGTCGCCGAATGTACGCTTACTGGCCCGTGTATTGGCCCCCGTAACCCCATAATATGAGCCTGAAGTTGCACTTATCTCTTGGAGTATGTGTGCTAGAGCGACGAAACTTGGCAGACTCGTGTGTCCCGATGGGTCACGCATGCGCCAAGTTCCAGCACGCGTATCAGTTCCATCATTTCCGGTGAAAGTGTCGCCGAACGTACGCTTACTATATTTAGAATATTTGTTACAGAAATTCCTTTAAGCAAACAGGGTAGACCCAGATGAGACGCCGCATCAAGCGGCGTCTCATCTGGGTCTACGCTGTTTTTCAAGGCCCCTTTTCTAGACGCTAGGCATAAATGGGTTAAAATGTACGCAAATTGGTACACATTGTATTTATTCCACTTAACTGTCTAGATGTTTGGGTATCCACACTCTGCTATAAACCGAATGCTCATTATTTTGAAGCATATTTTTCCTATGTAATTATCTTTGAATCGGTGTATCCTTTGCTTTCTAAAAGATTGTTTATATTTCGAATAAACGATTTTACGAAGTGATTTACTCACGAATAATATCAAATGACAATAGTTTCATACCATAAGCAAAATCTTTCAGTGTAAAAAATGTCACCATTTTCAAGTCTGAAGTGTAAAGACGTACGATATATACTAACATATACTTATTTGTTGTATATTATTTTATTTCAGATGCAATCAAAAAACAGATATCAATATCTCATGGGCAAATACCGGCGGAAGCTAACAATCTTTGTGATCTGTGCGCTTTTATTATTGGTTTCCTATATTCCTATGCTTAGCCACAAAAACAGTAACATTAACGCGATTCTGGGACAACTAAAACGAAATCCGGGTGAAAATAATGCAAATGCAGCACTAAAACACAATTTGGCATACCATTCAAGAATACCCATAGGTGTCACATATGGTGGGAAGATTGGCAACGCAATTCAAGAAAATGTTCGTCGAAAAAATGTGGATACGGATAGAACCTTTGTGCGCGATAATCAGTCCAAAGAATTTAATTTAACTCAAATTACAAAATCGGGGCAACAAGTTTTCCACTATCGCTGGATTTCCACTCTTAACCAAAGAAACGAACATTCTGGCGAAGCAACCGAAGATTTGATGACATTGGTAATTGTTCAATTTTTTAAATAACAAAATTGTGTTTGGTACTTGTCTTGTTAATATGGGTCTTACAAAGGCATTAAGCCATTTTAACATGACCATCATGCACTTAATACAAAGTACAAGCTCATTTGACCATGACATGTATTACGACAATTACAATAGCTGTAATCACACGAATTCTTTACGCATGATATTATTTGTTAAATATTTTTGTAGAAGCCGTTTCCTTTCCTGAAAACATACAGAAATCCATGTTGGTACGGCGATGCCTTCAACTACACCGGAGATGACGTCGCTGGGTCACCGCGCGCTCCTGCACGCATTGCGCATACGGTGTTCTGCTTGCCTTATTATTTCCTCATCGGAGCTCCCAAGTGCGGCACGACAGATTTATTTATAAAGATGGTCCAGCATCCGGAAGTTTCACGGTCGGTACCGAAAGAACCGCACTGGGTCACTCGACGACGATTTTGTGAGTAATACGAAATACTTGAACTCGTAGAGAGTATCTCTTAATTATGCTGTAAGGTACACATATTTTTTATTATGTTACCACCCATTGAACAAGTTAATATATTAAATTAAAAAAAGTCAAACGCGAATATCTGTTTATGTTTAATTGGTTTCCAATTGGGATATATACGATACCTTGGATTATAATAGTAGTAAACTTAGAATGTATACACATGTTAAATGCGGTGAGGGACATAAGCTTGTGTTGTTCTGTTTATATACTGATACTTGACGTTTATGTAAGTCAATAAACAACGATAACTTGTAAACAATTTCTAAAATTTTACACGATTTGATATTGCATAATCAATTAACTTAAATGGGGCAGTAGGAACTCCCGTTATCACATTTCAAGTTTTAAGGACATATTTTGTAACTGACAAAAACGTGTATGCATGTCTCTTTATCGATTTGTGTTTATTATATTTAATTATTGTGATAACCCGGTTTTGTTCGTTTCAGTTAAAGATAAGAAATATAGGAACATTTCAAGCTACTTTCAAATATTTTCCATTGCCACCCTGCAGATCGTTCAAAGCAAATTAAAGAATGGTTATCATCCACTAGTATTTGGTAAGTTAAACGTTTCAGCAAATGTAAATTATACGCTGGCTATATATTACATAAGATCCATTAAGGCATAAGACGAACAAGCAGCAGAGATTCATTCTTTTTAATAACGTTTTTAAAAACATGAGCAATAGAACAAACAATTCGTCAATTTTTTTCCTGTAAAAATATAATTTAACAAGCAAATTCGTTGAATTGATATCCCCCGCCAATATGCTTCTGGACACAAAAGTGTTATATTTGACACTCAAAAAAGCATTTATCCAAGATACAAAGGGCCATAACTTCTTTATTATCCAATGGTGTACAATGCCATTTGGCGTGTATCATTCTCTTATTCATACATATACTCTTACCCAGTTTCAATGAAATCCGCCAAAGCACTTCCAAGATATGGCTCCGGACACAAAAAACATTTTTCCAAGATACAAAGGGCCATAACTCTGTTATTAACAGATGGTGTACAATGCCATTAGGCGTGTATCATCATCTTATTCATATATATACTCATACTAAGTTGCATTGAAATCCGCCAAAGCACTTCCAAGATATGGCTCCGGACACAAAAGTGCCGGACGGACGGACGGACGGAAAGAGGGACGGACGGACAGACAACGCCAAAACAATATCCCTCCGACTATGGCGGGGGATAAAAACTTTATTTTTAAACTATCAGTAAACTATCAGCAAACTGTGACCTTTAACATACCGTATCTATGTTACCCGTCGTCTTGCAGGTGACCATAGTGCGTCGACCCTGTGGGATAACGACTTCTGGACCATTCTTCCGCAGTATGCAAACTTGACCGAGCCACCTATTACGGCGGCTGACGTTATCCACCACTTGAACCCGAACGCAAAGATAATCGCTATGCTGCGGAACCCGACTGAGAGGTACACGCTCTGATTGTGGTGTCCACTATGTATTTATTAACTGGTTGTTAAATACTAAACATTATCAAAAGGTTGCCCATGCTTTTTTACATATTAGCGATACAAAGTTTCAATCGTTTACAGCACCAGAAATTACGACGCTTTTGCGTCTTCATGGTGTGGGAAGGGGGATGGGGGAGGGGGAGTATGAGACTGAACGGATAGCCTCTTTTCACAGCCTATGGTTACAATTGGTCTACATCTTACATAAACCTACATCTAGTTCATGAAATGACATAAAATGCATACATCTGAACACCTATGACGAATTTCAAAAACAACATATACATGTAGATAGGTGTTATCAGATTAGATCTTAAATGCCAGAATGCATCACACCTTTGATAGCAGAAAACGTAACCACACTTACCAACTTTACGTAGGCAATTTACCTCTTCAATGTTATGTATTTTGGTGTTTCGTTGCAGACTCTACTCAGATTATCTGTTCTTCAATCAAGGTGACAAAGGTCCAGAGTTATTCCACAAAGGTGTCTCCGTGGTGCTGGAGAGTCTGAAGACGTGTCTCGCAATCAACTCACTGAGACATTGCCTCTATAAGCCCCCGAGCAGCGAGCCCGAGTTCCTAGTATGTTCAATATTGTTATATTGTCAACTTGTAGGGCCCGAGTGTTTATTCAACGTCATGCGCTTTTATTTTATCTACCATCCATTGATCTCGCGCGTGTAAAGCGGCCCATCCACACATAATATGATTGTCAATTTTATTGACTCAATTATATTGACAGAACATGTTTTGCCCTCAAGTGTACACAAATATTATCAATATGTTGTTCATTTGTACTTCGGTCATCATTCAAACAAAAAAGAAAATTGATAATGCGTCAATAAATATTTGAGATCTCTGATTTGCATCAAAACATTGACGGTGTCTTCAATATCATCAATTCACTATCAATTTAATTGTCAATTTTCATTATTGACAATAAAATTGACAATGATATTGTGTGTGGATAGGCCGATTAAGACATACGCGGACGCATGGATGGCCTCGTGGGGATGGATTGAATAGTATTGGATTGGATTGAATTGGTTGGAATAACATGAGTGTGCCCACACCAGATCCATGTCTGGTCAGTTTTGGTATATTTTTAACTGGAAGGGACTGTGTGTTTATTCTCTTTTACTGTATATACCATCCATTGATCTCGTGCGTGTAAGACACATGCGGATGCATGGATGGCCTCGTGGGCGGATAGATTGGATTGAAATAGACAGGATAGAATTGGTTTGGACAACATAAGTTTGTCAGCGAGCACAAGGTCCATGTATGTTCAGTTTTTGTTATATTTAACTGGTAGGGATAAAAAAAAATCTATGTTATTCGCTTTAATTGTGTATGATATATATTGATCTCGTGCGTGGAAGACACATGCGGATGGATGAAAGTCCTCATGGATGGTTAGATTGGATTTGATTGATTAGATTGGCTGGATATTGTGAATTTGAATTAGGGTGTTAAAATTGGTTAAGGTTTGATGTTATTGATTAGATTTGGTTATTTGGATTGTTTTTTTATAACTGGGTTTGAATTTGGTTCGGCAACGTGTGTTGGTTTTGGGATGGCGGTATTTGATTGGGTTGGTCAAGCGTACATGTTTACATACTGTACGTCGGCTTGCATTTCATAAGATCTCAACGCTTATGGTGGACATATTGATTTGATTGTTTGGCACAATCGACCTCTTTTGTTCTGTGTGTTGTCGACAACACAAGGATTGATCATTACCAAAGCATTGCACGTGGTTAAGGCAAAACAATATCTGTTCGGTATGAAGACATACGTTTTTGTGTTCAAATATACACAGATTGAAACTTCAACTGCACAAGCAGGAAATAAATTTTATAATAAAAAACAATCTTTAGTTCAGTATTTAGACAATTTCATCTTAATAACTAAATAAGAAACATATTTCCCTCATAATTTCAATATTCAAGTGCTCTAAATTACAACCATAAATACTTGAAATTGGAAAAAAAAGGTTTTCATGATATTATCGGTCGAGCGTTTAAATACGGCCCTGGCCATGCTCAATCAATTAAATATTATTATGTGCATTTTTATTCACTTAGATGTAGTTGGACATTCAATTAAAACCGTTGATACATTTTTCAATTTATCCCGACTATCATTGTTCAAAATTCGCCTCTCTTCAATCATGTTTGCAGATCCGGGCTCGAATCGGAGTGTACCATCAGTATCTGAAGGAATACTTCCGCGTGTTCCCCGCCTCCCAGATACTGGTGCTCAAACTGGAGGATTACTCGAAGGAGCCAGCGGAGATCATCAGAAAAATATTCGAATTCCTTGAATTGTGTAAGTTCTTCGGTGCAGGTGTTTAATCAATTTATTCCTAGCGTCTAGAAAAAAGGCCTTGGCAAACAGCGTAGACCCAGATGAGACGCCGCATGATGCGGCGTCTCATCTGGGTCTGCGCTGTTTGCTTAAACGAATTTGTCTTAGAAATATTCTAAATATAAAAATAAATATACTCCCATCCCTACTTTTGAAAATAAATTGATCCAATTTAGAATGATGAGAGAGTCCACTTGGCATAAATGGGTTAAGACGACGTCGACCTGTGTGTATCGCAAAATGGCAGAGTTGATAAATGAAAAGCTTCATAATCAACTGTGATAGGGTAATACTGATTTGCCAAATAGAAACAAATTCAACTTGTACGGAAACTTTAAATTTCCTATCAGTTTTCTTAACGTTTCCTCTTAAATAAAATGACTTAACTGTGGGCGACATCTGCAATTTATTATACCTTGAGATGATATGCATATATGAATTGTATCAAATATAAATTTAATTAATTTCGTGCCTTTTATAAATTTTGAGGCTACAAAAATACATATTATGTTTCTGATGTTTTTTCATCGTACACAATAAATGATTAACAAGCAAATTCGTTGAATTGATATCCCCCGCCAATATGCTTCTGGACACAAAAGTGTTATATTTGACGCTCAAAAAAGCATTTTTGTTCAAGATACAAGGGCCATACCTCTGTTATTAACAGATGGTGTACAATGCCATTTGGCGTGCATCATCCTTTTATCCATATATATATATATATATATATATATATATATATATATATATATATATATATATATATATATATATATATATATATATATATATATATATATATATATATATATATATATATATATATATATATATATATATATATATATATATATATATATATATATATATACTCATACCAAGTATCAATGAAATCCGCCAAAGCACTTCCAAGATATGGCTCCGGACGGACGGAAAGACGGACGGACGGAAAGACGGACAACGCCAAAACAATATCCCTCCGCCTATGGCGGGGGATAAAAAGCGCTAAACGTATTATACATAATTCATTTAATAAATCTACGTATAAAATCGCATATTTATCACACAACCATTTGTGCATTTTAGCTGCGTTTCCACCAGAGAAACTGAGCAATTTAACACAATCGAAGAAGCCCGCAAACTCGAGACGGACGAACGATTCCACAATCGGTCCCATGCTTCCGGAAACCAGGCGTCTCTTGCAGAACTTCTACTGGCCGCACAATGAACAACTCGGGGCGCTGCTCGGAAAAAACATTTAATTACAATTTGGATGAAATGAACTGAGGTGTATTGAACTTGTCGTGGGTCTATGTGCGATATACATGTATTAATAGAAAACCTTTATTTATTAAACAGTTCTTGGTGTGTGTTTTCATATTATTTTTATTT
Organism: Dreissena polymorpha; assembly: GCF_020536995.1. NCBI lineage: Eukaryota > Metazoa > Mollusca > Bivalvia > Myida > Dreissenidae > Dreissena > Dreissena polymorpha. The sequence continues at coordinate 209,316,981 of NC_068355.1, forward strand.
AAAACAATACATTTACAATTTACAAAACGTTACAATATTGTGTTTTAGCGAACCTAGTACTGACGCGTGGTATTTTAATTTTCTTAAATTGGCGACGCCATAAAAATAACATTTATAATAAGATTGAAAGTAAACATACTTGGGGCTAAAACAATATTCTAACGCAGGTACAAAGTGAAATCTATTTGCAACAAAAGTGATGGAAAACGGATATGACGTCAGTGTGATATAATTATAAAGCAAACAAAGTTGTACAGGGGACTGTTCACAGAGTTTCAAAATGACAAAGTTCAAACAAGTTGTATTAGGTAAGATAAAAAAATATACTCTTCAATCAAAGCGAAGTAAGACCCCAGACTACGAATATCAGACATATGAGACGTGGTCTGAGAAACTGGGCTTAATGCACGTGCGTTAAGTTTCGTCCCAAATTAGCCTGTGCAGTCCGCACAAGCTAATCTGAAACGACACTTTCCGCTGGTATGGTATTTTTCGTTTAAAAGAAGTCTCTTCTGCACGAAAATCCAGTAAAGGCGGAAAGTGTTGTCCCTGATTAGCCTGTGCGGACTGCACAGGCTAATTTGGGACGACACTTTACGCACATGCATGAAACCCAGTTTTCTCAGAAGGCGTCTCATATCGTTGTGTTTATGCACGATCATTAATGAAAAGCGATAAAATAAAACGTCGCTGGTTGGCATCAAAGAGCACTAAAATTTACAAACTTGTATGCAATTAAATAGTTCTTTAGTAAATACATTCAATTACATTCATCATTAAAACGAACATCTATGAATAAGTACTTTGAACAGCATTTCGTTTTCTCTTAAATGAAGGTTGCTTAAAATATACCACACACAAGCAGGCACTTACAGCTACACGAATTACTTCGTGGCTTAATTCTCAGATCTATACTATGGACCCGCGCATTAAGGACACGGAAGGAAATTTAAATATACAGCAACGTTAATAGGTACGCAAATATGAATTATGATACAGCATCAAGTACAAGATGCGAAATCAAGAATGACTCCCATTAATTGAATTAAATGGCCTATACACGGAATTGCATTCTTACCGTTAAATTAAGTATACACACAGAGTAACATTGTTGTCTATATAATAAATATATTAGCACAACCTTACCGTAGCAATTTGGGCTAGTAATTAAGCAATATACTTGTTCGTCTGTACACACATACGTCAATACTAAACACAACAAAATCTCGTCCACTTTTATTTTTTAATAATAATAAAGTAAAAACTATCACGTGAGCATACATGTATATCAATTATTTGTTTGTAGGTATTCTTTAAATTTATGTTGAATGTAGTATTCGAAGACACTTGTCGGATGCTTATTGGAGTGAAATTCCATACGGTTCGTGCACGAAACGAAAACGCTCGTTTTCCATAATTTGTTCTAAACGATGATATATCAGTGTGGGTGGTGGATCTAAGAGCGTACACATTGTTATTTGAGATATAAATAACATTAGTAAAATAACAGGGGATTGCGCCTATTACACACTTAATATGAACAATAGTTTCAAATAGGAAAGTACATCTGTTATTAAATGTCAACCAACCAAGTTCTTTGAATACGGGATCTGATGGAGTTGAATGTGGTTTATTCAGAATTATTTTAGCAGCTCGTTTTTGTATCGAATGTATTTTACGTTAGTGTGACTGTGTTGCTGAACACCATAATTGGGCAACAATAAACCAAAGTCGTTAATATATATGATTTGTAAAATAGTTTGTTTGTTTTATAGTTAATAAAAGAGTTAATTCGTTTTAATAAGGCAAGTTGAAAGTTAAGTTTACGACATACACTGTTTATGTGCGATTGCCATGTAAGATGCTCATCAATCGTAACTCCTATTCAATTTAATTCTTTGATCTGTTCAAAGATAATGCCAATAACACTGCAAAAACTGTGTTAATTCATTTAGCAGATGTTTTTGTTTGCTTATGAAGATCATTTCAACTACGTATACCTTCTTACAGCTATCAGCGTGAATCATTTCCTGTATACACTACACATGCCTATTTATCCAAATGAAGCAAGCGTAACGGTCCACTTACGTCTAACATTCATCTGTCAGCGTTACTAACCGTCATCCGAGTGTAAAGAAAAAATGAACAACGTAAGAATAAGTTCAGAATCATCTCCCCTTGAAGTTGAGAAAAATATGAAATTGCGCTTACAAGATGAAGAATATTTTTTAAAACCTACACAGTTCTGTTCCATTAATGAAAGCTGCCATGCCAGTAAAAAAGGAAGCAAATGTAAATAAAATGAACTATGAAATAGTTGGGGGTTACAACACAAAATAATAGATAATGGTTATTTGGGGGTTATAACACAACATCATAAATAATGGTTATTTGGGGTTATAACACAAAATCATAGATAATGGTTATACCAGTATCTTTTTCTATTTTGTTTAAAATAATCGGCCAATATATTAATATTTACAGTAGAAAAAAAATCGTTCCATGTAACTTAATTGAGTGCCTTTTTCACTGAAATTCCCGACGCCCTTTGATGCTTTGCATCAATACTTATCTTGTAAAGGATTGTATGGTGCTCGCGCACATACAAACGGTACACACACACACACGCACACACGCGCGCACACACATTCACACACATGCGCATTCACACACATACACGAACCCGCACGCACGCTCCTTTGCACGTACATGCACAACACACGCGCATTTCACACGCTTGCAACACGCGCGCACACACCCGCACGCACAAACACAAACACACACGCACCGAACCACCCCCCACACGCAAGTTAGTAGTTCTAATTGTTATATTATTATTATTATTATAAGTTACCATACAATCTACGGTGTTATATGTATTTATATATATATATATATATATATATATATATATATATATATATATATATATATATATATATATATATATAATAAAAGTAAAAACACGTGTCTGGGATTTTAAATATATATTGATTTAGCCAACGCGTTTCGCATAGCTCATCAGGGCATAATACAATATATTACAACGTCAAAATGTCATGGAGATAACGTCATATCACATAACACATTAATGGCAAAATGTTCAAAATAAAAACTTATATGTCATGTGATATACAAAATGTGATTTATGTATTATTATGCAATGGATGCAAACAATATTATATAGGCCAAACTGGCGATAAACTTAGAAATAGGCGATCTGTCCATAAACAACAAATGCGAGACCCCTCAACAAGACAGATGCCTTTAAGTAAACATTTAGATGAATGTTCACATAATGAACCAAAATTTAAAATATTTCCATTTTATAAGCTATTTTCGAACAATATTTCAGCTAGGTTAGCAAAAGAACAACATTTTATACATGTATTTAAACCCAAATTAAATTTCATTTAATATTTATTGACGTTATGACGTCATAATTGATATGACGTTATCTCCATGACATTTTGACGTTGTAATATATAGAGAATACTAGGTTAGCGTTGAATACAGAGAAGTTTATGTTGCGAGGCTTAGAACGCCGGAAGCGCGAGCCTTGGCGAGCGCTTTCGGTGTTCGAGCCGAGCAACATAAACTTCTCTGTATTCAACGCTAATCCTAGTATTCTATTTATCCCATTTGATTTTTTCAACGTGACATTTAACATAAATAGATCTAATAACCTTAACAATAATTTTAATTCAGTCATAAAAGCGCTTAAAATCTAACAAATGTAACCATGCGTAGTGATATACATGCATTTGTTCTGGTACGCAAAATAGTCTTTAAAAAATTCACACACAAACTGTAAAACAAGTTAAAATATCACCATATGCCTACATTCAATTTTACGCAGTATGCGAATTTTAACACATTACGACCGCGAAAAGAAGATTTTACTTTACTATAATTCATTTTATTTTCGAAAGAAAATGAACAAAATCCAATACGGCGGCGATTGCTCCTGACAAAAATGCTGTCGATGTCAACATACATGTACACCATCGACGACCTAGTTCTGGCTACCATAACTTTAAATGTCGCTTTTTATGATTTTTGACTGGCGCGACTTTGTACAGGTCTGTCAATACTAAATAAACTGACAATTTTGACGAGTAAACAGACAATTGCAGCGACTGACACTTTATTTGACAAAATATACAGGGCAATACGTTTTCCGACTTCGAACGACGAATTTAAGGACGCGCAGAACGTGTTTTTATAGAATGTTGTGGGTATGCCGTGTGTGATCCGATGCATCAATGGCGCCCATGTTAAAATCATTTCCCCGAGAACAGAAAACGACAAAAGTACAAACAAAAATCAAAACACGTAAGAACTAGTATCTTACCTTTAATTATCCTTTAAAATCCATCTAATAATTCATTTAACTCAATAATTGACGATTTTGCATCTAGGGTCTTTAATAATTATTTTAGCATAGTTAAATAAAGACCCTTATGCCATTCTATCACTTTATTCAAATGAGTTTATGAACGCGATAAACTTTCTTCTTCGTCACACGCTACGTCATGTACTCTACATTACTGCTGTTCCAATGAACCGGAGCAGTTTATCTAATAATAGCCGTTGGTAAACTCGGTTGCATTTGCAGATTTCTGCATACAAACATAATTATGTTTAAACTTGCACAATGTTTTATTTATCTATGGTAAGTGCCCTTATTGTACGAGAAAATAATTTAATATATAAATACACAAAGAATGGAAAACATTCCAGTACACAACAGATAAATGAGTAGAAAATACCCGTGTACAAAATGGGACGTTCCCAATTCCAGTGCTATTTTTACCATCTTATACTTTACACAGCTCTATGCCTAACGTGAAATAGGAAAGCAAACATAGCAGATTATTCATGAACTGTGCGATATGTGTATGGCTTGTTGTACATTCTTAATATTTAAGTTAAATGTCAAAAGTATATGCTTTGGTTATCAACAATGCACATTACACGAAATAAGGAAAATGTGATCAATTGACAATTCAGATATGTCGACATACAGTACATGTAGAAAACATGTGAAATAAGTCGCGTTTATAATAAATCGTCAAAAAAATGGGGAAAATGACGCAATAAGTATGTCATTTTATGACGCCATCAATCAGCTGATTCATTATACGGATGGCGAAAAATTATGTCATATGACTAGATTAAAAGGTTGAAAGTCGTATAATTTTGAAGCTTAAGTTTTGTCGACTTTGTTTCTTATGAAAAATCATTCAGTGGTAAAGTAAATATAAATAAAAAAATACAAAACAAAAATCGTGTAATTTTATATTTTATTTCAACATTTCTTTTGGTGAATATGTCATATATATATATATTTTTCTGCAAAATATGCACATTTTCTTTTAATGGGTGACCTTATAATTCGATCAATAAACCAAATAAAACAATATCGACCTAATTTTAGCGTATATCGCATGACGTCATTTAAAAAGTAGTCCGTGCACGCGACAGGTATATTCCACAGTGTTGAATACAAGCAAGTATATTCCACAACGTGTTATACCGTCAATGTCGCGATGAAAATGGGATAAAAAAGTGTTCCAAACTTCCTATTTTCTGAATGGTTAATAATGCACCTTTTACTCACATGAAATAGTTATCGATCACTGTTATTAACTTCTTGATATGTTGCTTATTTTTCTCATTAATAACACATTTGCAGCACTTATTTTTAAGCATTCAGATCGTCTACCATGAACTTTGATCATTTAAACTAATAAACTCTTGTTATCATGTTAAGATAAACTTGTACATGCATGATAGTTGAGTGCTACATAAGCTAACACAGCAGTGTATAATCTAGATTTCTCTTTACTGATATATAACACAGCGTACATAGGCGGATCCAGGGGGGGGGGCGGACGAGGCGTACCCTCCCCCACTAAAGTCCCCAAAGTAAAGTCAACTCATTTGATGCTTCACACTTAACTTGATCTTAATCACATATCGTCGCTGTCGTTCTTAAACCTCGTAGCTACAAAATGTCAACTTTTCAGGAGAGAGAAAAAACCGTCTCATATAGGAAACCTCGTAGTTGCAAATAAAAAATTCTAAAAACGTTTTTGTCAAATTTGTCCAAACGAAACGACGTACCCATAAGTGAAATGGCGTCGCTACGACATTTCGCCGGGAAAAAAGCCAACAATCATTCGACAACATTTCGTCACGTCACGTGGCTTTTTCAAAGGCTCTGATTGGCGTAGAGCTACGAGATATAGCACAAAACACGCGCCAGACTTCATATATTCGGAAAAGACGAAAAAAATATTTTGAAAAGTTTGGAGCTACGAGGTTTGAGAACGACAGCTACGATATTTAAACTTGTCAAAGCCTTCAAAATCACTAAAATCGTGGATTCGCCCCCCTGGACCCCCAAAACTATAAACTATGCACTTTTTGGCATTATGAGAAGGTTCTTTGATGAAAGTATATAAGGCGTGACATGCTTGAGAAGCGGTTTTCAAAGCCTTCAAAATCTTTAAAATCGTGAAGCTTCCGGGGGGCTTTGCCCCCCCCCCCCCCCGGGCTCCCTTAACGATAAACTATCCACTTTTTTGGCATTATAAGAAGGTACTTTGATGAAAGTATATAAGGCGTGACATGCTCGAGAAGTGGTTATCAAAGCCTTCAGAATCATTAAAATCGTGAAGCTTCCGGGGGGCTTCGCCCCCTGGACTACCTAAAAATAAACTATGCACTTTTTTGGCATTACAAAAAGGTACTTTGATAAAAGTATATAAGGCGTGACATGCTCGAGAAGTGGTTGTCAATGTCTTCAAAATTACTAAAATCGTGGAGCTTAAGGGGGGCTTCGACCCCTTGATCCCCCTAGCAGGACCCCTAGCAAATCTTTAAATAAAATAAAATAAAATAAAATTAAATAAATTACCCCCCCCCCTAACCAGAAATCCTGGATCCGCCCCTGGCTTATATTGGGACACCCAATAAAAGTGCAATTACTGTTAAAATAAACACTGGCATGATTTGATCCTCTAATTTTATAGAAAAAGGCCTGAGGCAGATTTGATTTCATAGCCTTAAAGATTTTTATATTTGACTTTAAAGTCGGCCGAGTTGATATTTCTCACAACAACTTGGTTTTCTCAACTGACCAGAATTTATTAGTATTCGTCAGATACATTCTTAAGCTTAACTCTTCCATACTGATTTTGCCAAAAGATGCCAAAAGCATCAAAAATACGAAACCTAATCATGTACATAACGGAATCCTCAAGACTAGTATTAACCTGTGACGTATACACGATTTGGGTCACGTGAGCGCCAATTTCACGTGATTTCCACTTCCACGCTTTTCAAAACAGAGAAGAACTACTAAATCACAGGTGTTGGGCGCGTGGTCAAGTCACTTAAAAACTATCAATGTGTAATAAACCAACATTTGTCATCATTTGGACAAAACAAACAGTTCTAATATATTATATACATATATATACAAGGTAGGTATCTCTTGACACAGAAAAATCACCTACATCAACATGTTTAAGCCATTAAGTGCCTAAATGGCGGACGATTTTGGTAAACTATGAACCATATTGTAGGGAAAGATTGCATCGTGACGAAAAATGACCACGAACGGCTACTTGCCCACATAAACTACTAGAAAACACTTCTCGAACTCGTAGAAATGCTAGGTCGGCTCTCGTCTGACCGAACGTTCAGTGCCGATTTTTACAAGAGTAAAACTTTCGAAATACCCCAGTTATGGAACATAATCCACATTAGTACAATAAACACATACGAGTTTATCAACTAACAACTAGCTTAAAAACTTGAACATGTTGATGTAGGTGCTTTTCCTGTGTCAAGAGATTCCTACCTTCTATATAATATATATGGCCAGATTTTGCTTTGAAAAATAGAAACTATGATTTGATTGGATTATTTGGACATGGAAAGAGGCATAAACGTCAACTGATTGACACAGTAGGATTGATATTTTTCGCTGCCTACGCCCGAGAAAATCTGTGTTGGTGTTTTGATTAGGAAAATATTAAGTCCAAGAAATTTGTGAGCACATGTGTATGTGCTTGAAAATGAATGGTATAATTGGATTGGTTTTAATGGTGTTATTTAATACTCTTACTGTGGTTACAGTAATTGATACCAAACATTACCTTTCTGGATAAATTGGTACTCGGCAAAAGTTTTATTTAAACAGTGTTTTGATTGACCATCAAGCTTAAATAAGTTGATGCATTATTATTACAAATCATTTTCACATTTGTTGTACCCCAGTCATTAAAAAAGGTATATTAATTTTTAGGGTATGTTTTCTAAAGTCAGTCACATTTAAACATGTTTCTAGCTTAAATATTACATGCAAATATTTAGTGTGAAAGAATGTGATTTTTGTTTGAAAACCATCAGTATTTCTTATAATTTAAAGGTCACAAAAGTCAGATATGACTGTGGGAAAGAACTATATTTATAGCAGTAGATATTGCCTAGGTTTACTTAATACATAAAAGAAACTCTTTTGTTAAGTCACAGAAACTATCTGTGTTACTTTTCTAGATTACCAAATCCTATTTTCATATACATATTTTGGACCTCCTATGAAAAACTACATGTATTTGTTATTGTATTTCCTCCTATTATGACCCAACTCAACCTAAAATTTGCATTAACCAAAGAATAAAAATTGTATGGCCTATGAAAACAAGAAACCGTCGGAGACGGATGATGCTCCCCAAAGGTTTTTTTGTCACAATATTGCACTATATATTCAGATAAAAGAAAACGTCTTGAGGGGCATAACTTTGGACAAAATAATACGATGAATGGTTTAGCAACTTAAAAATTTCAAAGGGCCATTACTCTCTAAATAAATTATCTAACCAGAACCCACAAATAACATGATCATCTCCTTAAGGTAGTTAAGCTTCCCATAAAGCTTCATTGAATTCCAGTCAGTAGTTGGAGAGAATTAGCCCGAACAAGAATTGCACTATATGTACAGTTTATAGAAAAATTCAAAGGGCCATAACTCTGTATAAAATCATCCGAACATAACCGGCTGATAATATGCACATCTCCTGTTTGTAGTGAAGCTTCCCATAGTGTTCCATTGGATTTCCGTAATAAGTTGCTGAGAAATAGCTCAGACAAGAATTGCAGTACATGTACAATGGAAAATTTCAAAGGGCCATAAATCTGTGAAAAATCATCCGACGAGAACCGGCTGATAATATGCATATTTTCTCTTGGTAGTAAAGCTTCCCATAAAGTTTCATTGAATTCCAGTCATTAGTTGCTGAGAAATAGCCCGGACAAGAATTGCACTATATGTACAGTTAATGGAAAATTTCAAAGGGCCATAACTCTGTGAAAAATCATCCGACCAGAACCCGCTGATAATATGCACATCTCCTCTTGATAGTGAAGCTTCCCATAAAGTTTCATTGAATTCCGGTCATTAGTTGCTGAGAAATAGCCCGGACAATAATTGTGCACGGACGGACGGAAACTCGGACAGACGAAGCGGCGACTATATGCTTCCCCCAAAAAAATAATTTTGGGGGAGCATAACAAATGTATTTATTATAAGGGTACTTAAATTGAGCCAAGCTCTGTGAAAAGGAAGTTTAATTGATTTGCGTAAAACGTTCTTTTAGAACTGCACAGGCTAATAAGGGGACATTTTCAGCTTTAAATGAATTTTTCATTTAAAGGGCGACTTTCCTGTTAAGGGGGAAAGTGAAGTCCCAGATAAGCCTGTGGGATGACATTTTACACACATTTAACCTTGTTTTCTCATAGCATAATTCATATATAATTGCATAATGGTCAGTGTCTGGTTTATTTTGGCACAAAAATGTGCACATGTGGTTAAATATTACTACTTTTAATTGGAGACTCCAAAGTCTCTCCCCCCCCCCGTGGAGATGTGCCACCTCAACGATTTTTCACTGGGCGGATATTAGCCCCCTCACTGATTTTTATTGGGCGGAGAACTGCCCTCCTGCTGAAAAATAGGGGGCGGAGAAGTGCCCTCTTGTCAGAATTGACATGACGCCTTATCAGTGATCGCTCCGCCCACTTAATCACGTGGCTCAGCGGGAAGAAAACCTAGACAAGCTAACACCAAAATGGCTTCTTTGCCTATAGACTGCATATAGATTTACGCGATATTCCGAATGATTTTAGGGACTTGTTTAACACCATATTGCACTTGTTAAGGGGTTGATGCCATTTAGTTATTCTGCAGATGCAAAAAACATACGATTAAAGAGAACATCAGCTATTTATAACGGGTAAATCGGTACATTAAACAGGCCCTCAAACGCTTGCGCGCTTACCGAAATCGAACCCGTTATTACGTGTAATGGTGGTATTTGCAATAAATTAACACTTCACCGGTATTTACCCGTGTTATTAACAAAATTATTACCGAAACATCCCCCCTACCCGTGTATTTGACACGAAATAGAGCTTTATAACTGGGATTTCGGTGAAGTTTTACGCGCTTTCTGACGCCGGGTGGGTACCTCAATCCCACATGTTATTGCGTATAAAAGTGATATTAATCATATTAAACATTGCTTATGGGACATTTATCAATCACTATAATTTAAAGCGCAAAAACAACACAGTAAGTTTGGACATTGTCTGATATAAAATTAGCGTTGTACGAAATGGAATACGGTCAGGCTATTATAAATTAATAAGGCTACCAATATGAGACGCCCGCGCAGGTACCGACTTCCCAGAAGTTACAGCATTAATTGGTTAACTAATATCAGTAATAATAACTCTTTTACAATAGCATTTGTGGATACGTCTTTCTTAAAATAATAACAAAATGGTTTTCACTTGTTTCTGACACACACAGAAAGGCGATTTTTAACGGTAATTTCGTAAAATTACACGAATTGGGTACCTAAATTCTCAATTAGTTTACATGCACACGTGACATAATACATACTTAATAATACTTAGTTATTGCTTATATGACATTTTAAGTTTGTGAAATAAATTAATGTTCTATAAAGGGGATCTCGGTAATTCTTGAAGCTTCCACTCGCTCTTGTCAAGACCGCATTGCCGCGTTGGAAATGGTATAAATTTAGTTCATCTAACTTATCTTTCTGGATACCAAATGTCAGAGTTGCATTAACCCTTTTTACATCGTTTTTGCCATATTTCATTTCCGTTTTTTAATCCGCACAAAATAAACGAAACTCGTTTAAAAAATGAGATCTAGGCATTCGAGCTCCTAGTGTGGATTAAAAGCGTTTATTGGTGACACCACATGAGTGCAAATGTGTAGATACCGTTAATTAGATAATATATCACATGTCACCTTCAAATAACATGTATGATGTCAATTAAGTGCATTACTATCAGAGTAATAAAACACAGCATGAAATAGGCTTCATAATGGGTTTTATTTCTCTTTAAGTAATGCAGATGATCTTCGCTTCTGACCTAGTAACTGATAAAACTATTTTTAAAAAAGTGATATATTATGTGATAATCAGATCGATAACAAACTATTTAAATCTGCTAGTATATCCGATAAAAATATATTATAATTGTCTTTGACAGTGTTGACGTTCAGTTGTTCGTGGTGACGACCGCATGTATTTATACATCTCTTACACTTCTAAAGATCTCTTTTCGGCTTTGGAAACGATATAAATTAAATGTCACCAACTAATCTTTCAAGATATCGATTGTCCGAGTAACATAATCCCCATTGACACCGTTTAACCATTTTTAATCGTTTTTTAAAGAGGAAAACAAAAGAAACTCGTTGGAATAAAAGTGAACCTAAACATGTAGCTTGTCTAGAAAATGGCGGACAGGTCGTTGCTATCGAGTGCGCCCGATTAATCGATCGCTGATTGGTGGATCAATTCTAGTGGGCGGAGCGATCATAGATAAGGCGTCATGTCAATTGACATGACGCCTTATCAGTGATCGCTCCGCTCACTTAATCACGTGGCTCAGCGGGAAGAAAACCTAGACAAGCTAACACCAAAATGGCTTCTTTGCCTATAGACTGCATATAGATTTACGCGATATTCCGGATGATTTTATGGACTTGTTTAACACCATATTACACGTGTAAAAGGGTTGATGCCATTTAGTTATTCTGCACATGCAAAAAATATACGATTAAAGAGAACATCAGCTATTTATAACGGGTAAATCGGTACATTAAACACGCTCTCAAACGCTTGCGCGCTTACCGAAATCGAACCCGTTATTACGTGTAATGGTGGTATTTGCAATAAATTAACACTTCACCGGTATTTACCCGTGTTTTTAACAGAATTATTACCGAAACATTCCCCCCTAAACGTGTATTTGACACGAAATAGCGCTTTATAACTGGGAATTCGGTGAAGTTTTACGCGCTTTCTGACGCCGGCTGGGTACCTCAATCCCTCATGTTATTGCGTATAAAAGTGATATTAATCATATTAAACATTGCTTATAGGGATATTTATCAATCCCTATAATTTAAAGCGCAAAAACAACACAGTAAGTTTGGACTTTATCAAAAATTAGCGTTGTACGAAATGGAATACGGTCAGGCTATCATAAATAAATAAGGCTACCAATATCAGACGCTCGCGCAGGTACCGACTTCCCCGAAGTTACCGCTTTTATTGGTTAACTAATATCAGTAATAATAACTCTTTTACAATAGCATTTATCGATACGTCTTTATTAAAATAATAACAAAATGGTTTTCACTTGTTTCTGACACACACAGAAATGCGATTTTTAACGGGGATTTCGTAAAGTTACACGAATTGGGTACCAAAACTCTCAATTATTTTACATGCACACGTGACATAATACATACGTAATAATGCTTAGTTATTGCTTATATGACATTTCAAGTTTGTGAAATAAATTAATGTTCTATGAAGGGGATCTCGGTAATTCTTGAAGCTTCCACTCGCTCTTGTCAAGACCGCATTGCCGCGTTGGAAATGGTATAAATTTAATTCATCTAACTTATCTTTCTGGATACCAAATGTCAGAGTTGCATTAACCCTTTTTACACCGTTTTTGCCATATTTCATTTCCGTTTTTTAATCCGAACAAAATAAACGAAACTCGTTTAAAAAATGAGATCTAGGCATTCGAGCTCCTAGTGTGGATTAAAAGCGTTTATTGGTGACACCACATGAGTGCAAATGTGTAGATACCGTTAATAAGATAATATATCACATGTCACCTTCAAATAACATGTATGATGTCAATTAAGTGCATTACTATCAGAGTAATAAAACACAGCATGAAATAGGCTTCATGCTGGGTTTCAGTTCTCGTAAAGTAATGCAGATGAACATGTCTATGATACGGTTAAGCGATATACCCGATGATTTTGGTGAACATTTTTTGCCGTATAGATGCTCTCTACGTCAACGAATTCAATGAAGAAAATTTGCTAATGAGTCGTACATTGACTCTGTCCGAATTTTTAGGGGAAATAACGATGAAATCGACGTCAAATCCCGTATTTTCAGAAGTCAACGAAAGGGAGAGGATCCCCATACCGTGAATTTCTCGAAATAAATTCAATGTCACCAACTAATCTGTCAGGATATCGATTGTCCGAGTTACATCATCCCCATTGACACCGTTTAACCATTTTAATCGTTTTTTTTAAAGAGGAAAACAAAAGAAACTCGTTGGAATAAAAGTGAACCTAAACATGTAGCTTGTCTAGAAAATGGCGGACAGGTCGTTGCTAACGAGTGCGCCCGATTAATCGATCGCTGATTGGTAAATCAATTCTAGTGGGCGGAGCGATCATAGATAAGGCGTCATGTCAATTGATGACCCGGATAAGTGCCCCTAAATAACGAAATTTCGCGGCGAGTAAAGTCGATATATAAAGCAAATATTACGATGAAGAACAAAACGCCAGTAACTTTCTTGCTAATATGGCTGGAAAGTTAGCAAAATTTTAAAAATAAATACAAGTAATAAAGCTTATAAGACGGCAAAAAATACCTGCCTCGGCTTGGATGTCGCCATCTTGATAATCACGTGATTATCCCCTCTGTGACCAAAGAACAAAAATCCCTTTTTTGCTAATATAAAAAGTTTTCGCGGCTGAATTATTTCATATTTTCCAAGTAGTTCAAATAAACAATAAGCATGCAATTTAATAAATCTTATGCAAGCTGAAAACAATAATTGATTTGTTTGTTTTCACCAATTACGGATTTCGACGGTTCAATATAATAAACCCGCCTGTGGCTTTCTTCAAAGGTAACAAGTGCTCAATAATTAAAGTCGGTCCGGTCTCCCAATTAAAAGATGACGGTGCTTATAGTTAAAGGTAACAAATTCTCAGCCATTCTAATTAACTGCAAATAAAAGCAAACTGAAACCGATTTTGATTTTGAAGATATTTTCAATGGGTCAATATTATCTTATTGTGTGCATTAATTGTCGCAAAGTATTTGCGAGAGTATCATAATTGTTTCATTCATTTAATATGTTTTACATGTAAATGACGTGATATACTGTACAGTTCCCAGAATCATCATTGTTATTGATCATTATGTTATTAACTTATTATGTAACATTGAGTGTAAGGCGCCGTTACAGTACCGTTACAGTTTCGATATCGGCGGTTATAAGAACCGTTTGTCAAGTACATGTAATATTCAAGAACTTCATGGTTTCTACCGTTTTGGCGGTAAAATCAGGTATATAAAGAGGGTAATTTGTTGTGTTAAAGGGAGAAAATACAAGAGGGCCTGAAAGGCCCAACGTGGCTCACCTGATATTCAAAGGAACTGACCTGTTCTGTGTGGCCCAAGATGTCTTAAGAACAAAATGTTCTTACCAACTTTCATGACTAGTGAACACCCTGGCAGCCACGTTTTTCTACAGACCAGAACCATTTTCAAACACATCCAAGACATCATTTAAACAAATATTCTGACAAAGTTTCATAAAGATTCATAAAGCCATGTAAGTAAAAATGCCCAGCCATATTTTTCAAGCAACTGAAACCATTTTCAAACTTGTCCAAGATATCATTGTGACAAAGCTTCTGTTTCATGATGATCGGACAATAATTATGGCTTCTAGAGTGTTAACAAGGTTTGACTATAGCTATATAAGGAAAAATGCCATGCCCTCTTGGCGGCCATGTTTTTCCACCAACTGGAACCATTTTGAAACACATCCAAGATATCATTATAAAAAATCGTCTGACCAAGTTTTAAGATGATCGGACAATAAATGGGGCCTCTAGAGTGTTAATAAGGTTTTACTAAAGCAATATATATATATATATATATATATAGCCATAATAGGAAAAATGCCCGCCCCCTGGTGGCCATGTTTTTAAAACAACCGAAACCATTTTCAAACTCATACAAGATATCATTGGGACAAATCTTCTGACCAAGTTTTATGAACATCGGAAAATAAATGTGGCCTCTAGAGTGTTAACAAGGTTTTACTATAGCCATATAAGGAAAAATGCCCCGCCCCCTGGTGGCCATGTTTTTCAACCAATGGGCATCAATTTTATAATTGTCCAAGATATTATTGGGATGAATCTTCTGACCAGGTTTCATGAAGATTGGACAATAAATGTGGCCTCTAAAGTGTTAACAAGATTTTACTATAGCCATATATAGCCATATAAGTAAATTTTTTTCATCCAACCGGCATCATTTTTGAACTCGTCCAAGATATTATTGGGATCAATCTTCTGACCAAGATTCATGAAGATCGGACAATAAATGTGGCCTCTAGAGTGTTAACAAGATTTCACTATAGCCATATAAGGAAAAATGCCCCACCCCTTGGCAGCCATGCTTTTCAAGCAAACGATTTTCAAACTCATCCAAGATAATATTGAGACCAATCTTTTGACCAAATGTCATGAAGATTTGACAATAAATGTGATCTCTAGAGTGTTAACAAGGTTTTTACTAAAGGCTTATATAGCCATATAAGGAAAAATACACCGCCCCCTGGTGGCCATGTTTTTAAAGCAACGGAAACCATTTTCGAACTTATCCAAGATATCATTGGGACAAACCTTTTTACCAAGTTTCATGAAGATCGGAAAATAAATGTGGCCTCTAGAGTGTTAACAAGGTTTTACTATAGCCATATAAGGAAAAATGCCCCGCCCCCTGGTGGCCATGTTTTTCAACCAATGGGCATCAATTTTATAATTGTCCAAGATATTATTGGGATGAATCTTCTGACCAGGTTTCATGAAGATTGGACAATAAATGTGGCCTCTAAAGTGTTAACAAGATTTTACTATAGCCATATATAGCCATATAAGTAAAATGGCCCGCCCCTTGGCAGCCATGTTTTTCAAGCAAACGAAACCATTTACAAACTCATCCAAGATATTATTGAGACTTATCTTCTGACCAAATTTCATGAAGATTGGACAATAAATGTGGCCTCTAGAGTTTTAACAAGGCAAATGTTGACGACACACGACGGACAAAAGGCGATCACAAAAGCGCACCATGAGCACATTATGCTCAGGTGAGCTAAAAAAAATCCTTGAAATAAATTTAAAATTTAGTAAACTTCCCTTAAACATGCGGTATTTGACAAATAATTTGCTATATTTCGACCATGTGACTGTTCGATAGAACAGACTTTTCTCGCCCTCAATTCACAGTGGTACATAGGTTAACATTAAAGAAATTTAGAAACATTTCTATGCAAGGACACGTCACATCTCAGACTGGTTATGTTATCGACAGAAACGCGTCATGGTTTGACTTGTGATACAGACCTTATATTTTCTGAAGTACATTTGAAACATATTTTGAACAGTTGTTTGACAATGAAGTTCACACTATACCTTTAAGTATTGCCTAAACCATAAGGCTCTTGCGCCAGCGCAAAGTAATATAGCAATTATTAAATGGACGAAGACCTTACCTTAGTCAGTGCATACAAAGTTCGAGACAGACGTAGCAACTGGACGTTTTAATAAATGGATACTACTGAGAATAAACGTTCAATAATCCAAACAATTAACAAGGGCTGTTTGTAAAACATGCATGCCCCCCATTAGGGCTGTCAGTTGTAGTGGCAGCCATTGTGTGAATACATTTTTTGTCACTGTGACCTTGATCTTTGACCTAGTGACCTGAAAATCAATAGGGGTCATCTGCCAGTCATGATTAATGTACCTATGAAGTTTCATGATCCTAGGCCTAATTATTCTTGAGTTATCATCAGGAAACCATTTTACTGTTTCGAGTCACTGTGACCTTGACCTTTTAGCTAGTGACCTGAAAATTAATAGGGGTAATCTGCCAGTCATGATCAATGTACCTAAGAAGTTTCATGATCCTAGCCGTAAGCATTCTTGAGTTATCATCCGGAAACTATTTTACTATTTGGAGTCACTGTGACCTTGACCTTTGACCTATTGACCTGAAAATCAATAGGGGTCATCTGCCAGTCATGATCAATGTTCCTATTCAGTGTCATGATCCTAGGTATAAGCAATCTTAAGATATCATCTGGAAACCATTTTACTGTTTCGAGTCACTGTGACCTTGACCTTTGACCTGGAAATTAATATGGGTCATCTGCCAGTCATGATTAATGTACCTACAAAGTTTCATGATCTTAGGCCTAAGCATTCTTGAGTTATTATCCCGAAACCATTTTACTATTTCGAGTCACTGTGACCTTGACATGAAAATCAATATGGGTCATCTGCCAGTCATGATCAATGTACCTATGAAGTTTCATGATCCTAGGCCTAAGCGTTCTTGAGTTATCATCCGGAAACCATCTGGTGGACGGACCGACAGACCGGCTGAGTGTGCAAAACAATATACCCCCTCTTCTTCGAAGGGGGGCATAATTAGTCAATAATCCAAATAACAATAAATTAAATGCTATGCCACTAAGAGCACAAGTTTAACTGGATAGTTACATTGTACATCAGTCTACTTTAGAAAAGATCGATTTCCTCTAATTCTCAAACATGTAGAGTTTATGTATAATTTTAATAAATCTGTACTTCCTAGCATGATTGTATTAATTATAACACAAGTAAGATTAAACCAATTAATTAACTCTTTTGATAGTGTTTACAAATATTTCAATAAGTGTATACACAAAATAATAAAAATAATTCTCATAACACTTTTGCACATTAATGATGATTTAACTCATATTTAGAAATGTTTGAAACAGTTCCTCTGCAAGTGTATTGTATACATGTATACTTTAGCCAATCCACAAAAACAATTACACAATACGGGTATTTATACATGCTTTAAAAGTCCATTTTGTTTGACAATTTAACAGTTTATGGATAGTTTTCTGTTTATCTGCGTTTATGTTGGTCTTACAAAAAAATGTATATCCACAGTTCTGCAAAATATTGCACTCACAATGGTGTTTCTTCATGTCCCCACTGATGTCACTTATACAACATCAAGCTAATTGTAATGTTTTTTCATGTCCCCACTGATGTCACTTATACAACATTATGCTCACTGTGATGTTTCTTTATGTCCCCACTGATGTCACTTATACAACATTATGCTCACTGTGATGTTTCTTCATGGCCCCACTGACGTCAGGTATACAACATTACTTTAATTTGTGGGAATATTTTTGACTGCTTTGTGTATGACATCAAAATGAAGATGAATAATCAAGTTCTGCTAAATTTCAACACAGATAAAAACTCTGGTCCACTACGTCTGTTGATTACCACTGTCATATGAAAGCCACTTTTAGACAGAATGTCCTGAATGTCTTCTGAAAACGAACAAAACACCAATGTCAACATGGCATAAAAATAAATATGTGTTTGCAGGGGTTCATATATTGGGAATTTATATGAGATGGAAACAGCTATCAGGGATTTCAATTCAAGCTGATGTATGCAAGCATAAAGTTATCTGAATTGCATCATGCTGACTCACGTGACAAAGAAGCCAACTCTAAAATTTATTTTATATCATACAATTTGTGTTATTAGCAAAGTATTGCATTTCTGTTTATACAAATGTAACCCAGCCCAAAAAAAATCCCGACCATAATGGGTATCGAACCCGGGATCTCCCGGTTTCAAATCAGGCAGACACTCTACCATTTCGCTATAAAAGGTAGCTCATATAGCAAGGCAGTATAAGTTCTTCTTGTACCAAACACTGCTACATACACCCCCTCCAATTGAGAAATTCTTTCGCGAATATCCCCATGCCACGACATCTGAGGGACGTCTAACACACATGGTGGGTTTTTTACGTTGGGCGCCAATGTTACCCAGCCAGAAAAATCCCACACCATAATGGGGATCAAACCCGGGACGTCCCGGTTCCAAATCAGACAGACACTCTACCACGTCACTAGCTAGCTCATATAGCAAGGCAGTTAAGTTCTCCTTATATCAAACACTGCTACACAAAGTAACATCCGCAGAGTTTAACAAATATGCTGAAACAAAATATATCTGGAATAAAAAAAATGTTGACACTGAAAATTTCAAGCATGGAAAAGATTTGACTCCTGACTTTAACAATCTATTGAAATCCCAGTTTTTGCAATGATTTTTTTTTTTCATATTTTTTTTTTAATTTCTATTTAAAATAAATGAATTGAACAAAAAAAGATTGTCATAAAATACTAGAAATTATTCCAAATGTAATATCATGTAATGTTTCATAAAACTGACTATGACTTCAAGCATATCATGTTAATTTATTAACCCTTATTGCTTTTTTCAATATATTTGTAAATTTATGGGCTTTATTCTTGCAGGTATCATTCAACTTCTTATACTGTTTTTGCGACAAGTATAATTTGAATATGAATGCTACTACCTACTACCTAAGTCTGTGATGCCAAAAATATATAAGGTGTTAACAACATACAGTCCACTCTCGTTATCTCGACATCGGATATCTCGATATTCTCGATATGTCGAAGTAAGCTCAATGTCCCATTTTTTTTCCTTCTTTATCTATATAAATAAACATCGCTTATCTCGATTTTCGTTATGTCGAATAATTCGATATGTCGATATACATTTTTGTCCCGAGTCCCGATTTAACATGTATTTACTGTGGTTTATCTCGAAGTGCGAATAACTTTCCCAGTGTCGGCAAAAGGTGAGAAACTTTTTCTTTGATACTTCACCGTCCCGCTTCGCCCGGCTGCTCCCGATACTGTGCGGTAGAAAATCGATCCGTTAATTACATCAATGATCACACGTGTGTAATGTCGTTAGCAATTAAATCTTGATTAAGGCCTGTCACTTTAAGTGTCACTTGAACATCAATTAACTGCAATTAATACACAGCCTGCCGAAAGGCCGAAAGACTAATTGTTTTTACAAACAACATTCCAAAATGCATTGAGTTATATTTTTGCGTATATACACCGTCGTTTACTCGACAGTTTAGAAAAATTATAACTGCATGTGTTCATGCAATTCTGTTATACTTAAAACGTCATTTTAAGCATTTAAATAGAAAAATTATTCGTGCCTCGTAAAACGCGTATATATCAGGAAGAGAGTATTATGCCACACGGTGACGGCTTTAGTTAGATAACTTAGCAGGTATTAAGATGTTAAAAACAAGGTAAATTTTCGTCTCATTTTTTCTTTGAAAACGCCTAATCGGATATCTCGATCTCTCGTTATCTCGATATTTTTTGTTGTTCCCGCCGACTTCGAGATAACGAGAGTGGACTGTACAGCATAACAGATGCATACTCACTCGGCTTGTTTTCCTTGATAACCACCATATAAAACACTCCACTATCAGACAGGAGTTGGGGAACAAAGGGAAGTAGTCTGTCTATTACCTCCCTTCCATTTGTCCCTCCTGCCCATGAGGCCTCTATCCCCCCATTGCTGACCTTGAAACAAACACAGAGAAGGTCAGAATGAAGAGCATTATGTTGTACTCATCTTACTCTAATAAAATATAAATAAGTGTTCAATGTTTCCTCTTAAAAGTAGATGCCTGTCAGCAACAAGTCAAGTCATATTGTCAATTATGTTTATAATTATTTACTAAGCTGCAGCATGCTTATTTTTTACCATTGACTATGTGTTTTACCTTGACATTTACCCTAGCGGTGACAAATCTTCTTCACAAGATGTGCATTTGTGATCAATTATTTTAAAATTGACTGATGAATAATGAAGTTAAGAGTAGATTTTTTTTAAATTTAGCCTTTGATCTTTATCTTTGATTTTGACCTTTGAGGTAGGGAGACATATTTCAACAAGACACATCATATTCTCATGATAAAAAAATAATTTAATTGCATGATGAATGATAAAGTTACAGGATAGACAAGCTATTTCTGTCAAAAGTTGACTTTTGACATTTTAGCGTGATCTTGACCTTCAAAGTAGAGAGATGGGTGTTATACATGACATGCTGTCTATTGATGGTGTTTTTTATGTTGTTTTTATATTTAATGTTAAATGACCGCTGTGGACATATTTACATAATCACTTGTGGTTACCCCTGTGCTTATATTTAACTTATTGCTATGGTTAAGTACTGTTTTCATTTACAGTAACCACTGTGTTTACATTTACCTTATCACTGGGGGCAATCGCTATGTTTATATTAAGTTAAATACTATTAATAACCACTGTGTATATATTTACCTCATCACAAGGGGAAACCACTGTGTTTATATTTACCTCATCATAAGGGGTAACCACTGTGTTTATATTTACCTCATCACTAGATGTAACCACTGTGTTTATATTTACCTCATCACTAGGTGTAACCACTGTGTATATATTTACCTCATCACCAGGTGTAACCACTGTGCTTATATTTACCTCATCACATAGGGGTAACCACTGTGTTTACGTTTACCTCATCACTAGGGGTAACCACTGTGTTTATATTTACCTCATCACTAGATGTAACTACTGTGTATATATTTACCTCATCACTTACTAGGAGTAACCACTCTGTTTATATTTACCTCATCACTTGGCATAACCACTGTGTTTATGTTTACCACATCACTAAGATTAACCACTGTGTTTATATTTACCTTACCACTAGGAGTAACCACTGTGTTTATATTTACCTTAGCACTAGGGATAACCACTATTTTTATGTTAACCTCATCACTAAGAGTAACCACTGTGATCATATTTACCCTATCACTATGAGTAACCACTGTGTTTATATTTACCTTATCACTAGGGGTAACCACTGTGTTTATATTAACCTCATCACTAGGGATAACCACTGTGTTTATGTTTACCTCATCACTAAGAGTAACCACTGTGTTTATATTTACCTTATAACTAGGAGTAACCACTGTGTTTATATTAACCTTATCACTAGGTGTAATCACTGTGTTTATATTTACCTTATCACTAGGAGTAACCACTGTTTGTATATTTACCTTATCACTAGGTGTAACCACTGTGTTTATATTTACCTTATCACTAAGAGTAACCACTGTGTTTATATTTACCTTATCACTAGGTGTAAACACTGTGTTTACATTTACCTCATCACTAGGAGTAACCTCTGTGTTTATATTTACTTAATCACTAGGAGTAACCACTGTGTTTATATTTACATCATCACTAGGGATAACCACTATGCTTATGTTTACCTCATCACTAAGAGTAACCACTGTGTTTATATTCACCTTATCACTAGGAGTAACCACTGTGTTTATATTTACCTTATTACTAGGGGTAACCACTGTGTTTATATTTACCCAATCACTAGGGATAACCACTGTGTTTATAGTTACCTTATCACTAAGTGTAACCCCTGTGTTTATATTTACCTTATCACTAGGAGTTACCACTGTGTTTATATTTACCTCATCACTTGGGATAACCACTGTGTTTATATTTACCTTATCACTAGGAGTCACCACTGTGTTTATATTTACCTTATCACTTGGGGTAACCAGTGTGTTTATATTAACCCCATCACTAGGGATAACCACTGTGTTTATAGTTACCTTATCACTAAGTGTAACCACTGTGTTTATATTTACCTTATCACTAGGAGTAACCACTGTGTTTATATTTACCTCATCACTTGGGATAACCACTGTGTTTATATTTACCTTATAACTAAGAGTAACCACTGTGTTTATATTTACCTTATCACTAGGGGTAACCACTGTGTTTATATTTACCTCATCACTAGGGATAACCACTGTGTTTATATTTACCTTATCACTAGGTGTAACCACTGTGTTTATATTTACCTTATCACTAGGAGTAACCACTGTTTTTATATTTACCTCATCACTTGGGATAACCACTGTGTTTATATTTACCTTATCACTAGGAGTAACCACTATGTTTATATTTACCTTATCACTAGGAGTAACCACTGTGTTTATATTTACCTCATCACTAGGGATAACCACTATGCTTATGTTTACCTCATCACTAGGGATAACCACTATGTTTATGTTTACCTCATCACTTAGAGTATCCACTGTGTTTATATTTACCTTATCACTATGAGTAACCACTGTGTTTATATTTACCTTATCACTAGGGGTAACCACTGTGTTTATATTTACCTCATCACTAGGGATAACCACTGTTTTTATAGCCACCTTATCACTAAGTGTAACCACTGTGTTTATATTTACCTTATCACTAGGAGTAACCACTGTGTTTATATTTACCTCATCACTTGGGATAACCACTGTATTTATATTTACCTTATCACTAGGAGTAGCACTGTGTTTATATTGACCTTATCACTAGGGGTAACCACTGTGTTTATATTTACCTCATCACTAGGGATGACCACTGTGTTTATATTTACCTTATCACTAGGTGTAACCACTGTGTTTATATTTACCTTATCACTAGGAGTAACCACTGTTTTTATATTTACCTTATCACTTGGGATAACAACTGTGTTTATATTAACCTTATCACTAGGTGTAACCACTTTTTTTATATTTACCTTATCACTAGGAGTAACCGCTGATTTTATATTTACCTCATCACTTGGGAAAACCACTGTGTTTATATTTACCTTATCACTTGGAGTAACCACTGTGTTTATATTTACCTCATCACTTGGTGTAACCACATAGGGTGGATTGAACACCAGAACATCCACCTGTCCATTCAATCTGGGTAGGAGACCTGAAACCTGAAAATAATGACTTTAATGTTACACATGCATATGGGGGAAGGAGGGCGGTATTATCATATTATATTCAAAAAAAAATCTGTCTAGACCTGTTTTGTGTTATGTTGCAGATACGGTACACTTACACTATTAAACTGCCATTGTGATGGAATATATCATTTGTTGGCTTGGTTGGTTGGTAGAGAATGTTTCTGCCCCATCTCACTCTCATTCTAAATTGTTTAACCTTTGATAAGTATTAACATCTTATAAACACCTATTGCTATGAAACATAATATATTTTTACACACAAGTTTATTAAAATCAAGTGCTATGAAAGTCTTAATAAATGCACACATCAGTTGCTAAACACAAATTCATGTACGCGATTCTAAATCTGAACAAGAGCACCAAATAATTGCCAACACTCGGCTCCGATGCAGTTTGAATAAATGAAAGCTTTTCAGATTTTTTTAATAATATTTTTAGAGGTCACAGTGATCTTGACCATTGACCTAGTGAACCAAAAATGGATGTGGTGTGTAAAAGTCATCAAGAAGCAGCTACATATTAAGTTTCAATGTTGTTGATGGAAGCACTGTCATTTTGGAACCAATGTTCAAAAGGTTAACAAAATGTTAAGTTTTGAGCACAATGCTGACCACAGACGACAGGACACGACAAACTGGCTATGACAATACCTCAGGTTTTCTCCGAAAAAACAGCTAAACTTAAAAAAAGTAACTGTTTAAGCAAAATGTATTTTCAAAATGTTCCTAAGAAACCAAAAGATTCCATGAAATAAAGCCTACCAGATCAGTTGTAACAGGCTGCAGGTTAACACCATTCTTGTCACCAGTTGCCTTAGTAACCAGGGATGCCCGTGGGTTGATATCAGTACACCTGGAGTATTCAATGATGTTTAAGACCGGAGTTTTCCTCTATATGACCAGAAATACCATTCCCAATTAAAAGTTACATACCACCCAAATTTTAACATCATAGAACAAAGTAGAACACAAAAATACACCCCAACAACATGGCAATTTTATGTTATTTTGTTTCAATATTATACATCAATACATAACAATAAATATATCTAAAAAAATCAATAAAACACGCTGTTTATGAGTGTATTAACTGTAATCCATATACTGATAACTCAATTCCAATGAGAGTGAAAGCCCAAGGTGTCACAACAGCCTGGCAGACATATGCAAACTAATAGACCAAGACATTGCCTGCACAATCATATATTATTATAATCATTATTATTATTATTATGCTGCATTTTACAAACTTTTTGTTTGTCTGCAAGTATAAGACTAGCAAAAAAAGCTAAGTATTATGTTAATATAATATACTTCTTATATTTGTTGCTGGAATTGAGCATCAAATAGAAAGTATTAATTACAACATAAATGTTTAATGTCACATTCATTGGACTAATTAAATATCAGAGGTAAGACAACAAGAACCAAGTGTTCGATATTATCAGAAATTATGACAATTTGATTGAAATTATGACAAGTGAATACGAAAAAAAAACTTACAAAGACAGCACTGGGAATTTCAATTCCTTGGCTAAAAATGCAGAACAGATCCCCGAGCCTGATCCCACTTCAAGCGTGACAATTGGCCTGTGAAGATTGAGCAAAAAAATAATTAAATGGACTGTGCTCTGTGAAAACGGGGTTTAATGCATTTGCACAAAATGTCATCCCTGATAAGCCTGTGCAGTCAGCAGAGGCTTATCAGGTACGACACTTTCTGCTTTTTCTTGTAATTTTCGTTCAAACAAAGTCTCTTCTTACCAAAAAACCAGTTTAGGCATAGTGTGTCGTACCTGATTCGTACAGACTGCACAGGCTTATCTGGGACAACACTAAACGCACATTCAGTGAACCCCCTTTTTACAGCAGATACTGCCAGATAGCCCAAATATACAAATTTATTATATAAACACCTATATTTAACTTAAACTGTGGGTCGCTGTGGTGTGGTGGATATGGCATACCCTTAGCAACATAGCATTAAAGCTCATTTCAAACAAGAGCTCTGCGCATGAGATATATGCCCCCCTCCCCAAAAAAACAACAACAACAAGGCTTTGAACTAGTGACCCCAATATCAATAGGGATCAGGGGTCTCACTAGGATTTTGAAAGAGGAGGCCTTGGACTCCTTACTTGGAAAAAGTCCAAAAGGAAAAAAGTAGATGTCCCTGTGAATATTGCACACATCTTAAAATTTCCAGCAAAAAATTCATTTGAATAAAGAATTAATATAAAATAATACACATTACAATTGTCGGTTTCATTATTAAGCGTTTCAAAGAACTCTGGGGTCATCTTCTGTCCAAGGACAATGCCCATGTTTAGTTTCAAGCCAATCGGAACTTCACATATGCAATGGCCTTGGTGAGGAGAAGACCCCTCATGCCTCGACACTAACAGTGTCCCCGGAACCCGAGACCCCCAAATTTTGGTGAGGGACACCAGTTTTTTTCCAGGATTTTGCTCTAATTTTAATAGGCAGGGTTCCATGAGGACACCAATCTGTAGAAGTAAGTGTCGAGCCACGCCCCTATTGAAATTGACCGTCGCCAAAGTATCAATCCCTCCGCCCACATTTTTCAATCAGCCAATCAGATATCGATTTTTCACACACCCCTCAGCAACGCTTATCTGGCCGCCATTTTATCCGACAAACAAAGCGTGTCGTACATATGGAATGGACGTAATTTTTAAGAGTTTACACAGATTTTATATCAAATGCATGACCATTACTGTTCGATTATTATTCAAAATTGTAGGTGCTATACATACTTTATAAAAGGGTATTATTTTATCTTTATTTCTTGAACATATGAACGAGTTAATGAGAAAACAAACACAATAAATGGT
This sequence comes from Dreissena polymorpha, assembly GCF_020536995.1. NCBI lineage: Eukaryota > Metazoa > Mollusca > Bivalvia > Myida > Dreissenidae > Dreissena > Dreissena polymorpha. The sequence goes on from NC_068355.1 coordinate 209,344,050, forward strand.
TTAACCACACCAGTTGTGTATTCTATAAAACGTGTTATACCGTTTGATGCACACTATTATTAAGCAGTTTGGGCAACATAATAATTGCCACACGTGCTTATTAATCTCAGCATAATTGTCGATGATTAATAAATGACAGTATGTTGCGTGGATCTCAGAATGAAGGAACATTAAGGCATTGTTAGGTACTGTACACAAGAAAAGAAAACTTTTTAATTACTTAAATGATTTCCAATTATATATTTATTTTTTGTAGATCACAAACAAGGGAAATCATTATAAATTGTTAACTTAAATATTGTTATAACTAAAGTAAAAACAACAAAAAGGTGATTTCAACGCGGCTTAGCCAGCTTCAAGCGACTTCAAGTGTAAAATGTACGGCTTATAATACAACAACAACATTTCAAGTACAACATATATTGATACCGGGAGAAATGAGAAAATTGCAATTAACATATAAGGGCCATCTTGTTATAGATAAACAAATGCATAATATGCTAAATGTATTCAATTGAATGTTCGTGAACAGCACCGTAATACCAACATTTCATTTTTCGATAGTGAAATGTAACAGGTTTGCATTAAAAATAAATGAAATAAGATCGGGTAGTTCCGGATCTCGGGTAGTTCCGAATCAACTCTATGATTTAATTAAAATATTAGTCTAAAGGATATTGACATATAAATATAACTGTGATTTTTGGAAAATGTGATCAATTTCAAGCAATAACAAAGTTTTGCTTCTTATTTCAACGGTGTTTTCATTAAAAATCACGCTTCGGTAACTATCACAGCCGTGTCATTTTACCATCGCACTGTCTATCTATAACCCGCGTCAACAATTGAAAGACGATTTACAAGCACATTTCCTTGGTAAATGCTTGTACATTTAGTATGAATTTGTTTATTTATTATTATTTTCAAATTCATGTGAGTGATTTGAGTATATGTAAATGATTTATGGAAAAAAAAGCATGGAAATAGCACCTTGTGTACATGCCAGTTGCGGATCAGCTGATAGGGGAAAATCTCAAAACAGTTGTTTATTGTTTAAATACTTTGTTTGTAATATTTTAAAGCTCTAGCTACTACAATTTTTTTTGTATATATATGAAATGAAAAGTGCATAGTTTCTCGTAAATTTGATATATTGTTTCATTGGAATTATTTAATTATAATACTATTTTGTGACTTCAATGTCGAGAAATACAGAGAATAAGATTGAATCTTGTTTTTTCTGTCTATTTGTCTGCCGCTAAAAATTTAATCTTGCTCGTAAAATGAAACTTTATGGACCTGGTTCTCCAAACTGTAAATGTTCATGCATCTGATTGAGATCTATTATGTAAACCAGTTATGAGGCATAATAGGTCTAAGTCACAAGGTCGAGGCTAACACATACAGTAAGCATTTGTTGAATGCATCTTGGTTTGTTTTTATGATTATGTGTGTAGTAATAAGTTATAATATTTAAAGGTATAATAGCAGAGTAATAAAAAATCAGCGGAGTGCTAAAAACTGTACTATAGAAAAATATATGGATTATTAATTCTATTTTTAATGTGTATTTATGCTGTGATTTTGCATTTCAGATAATTGTCAAGTTGGATTGATGGGTCCAAAAACGCACGAGTGCTCTGCACAGTCATTGGCAAAGATGCTGAAGCGGATACTTTTATATACTTTTTTAATTATTGTGATCCTATTATTGTAAATGTTCTCATAATATGTTATTTACCAAAAATTTAACGGTATATTTAGTATTGTTTTCCATTTCTTTACCATATTTATCCCAGAGGTACTGGTTTATGTTATATTTTGTTTTGATACTTTTATTACATTATTTTAACATTATTGTGATCCTATTATTGTTACATGTTATCATACTGTGTTATTTACAAAGAAAGCAACTTGATATCTAGTATTGTTTTCCATTTCAGTAGCAAACTGATTCCAGAGGTACTGGTTTATGTTATAATTGTTATGGATACTTTTATATATTTTTACATTAGTGTGATCCTATTATTAGCAAATGCATTCCAGAGGTACTTGTTTATGTTCAGTTGTCATTTTTATGCCCCCAGATTGAATGATCAGGGGCATATTGTTTTTGGCCTGTCTGTCTGTCTGTCATTATGTCCCAAAACTTTAACCTTAAAGTTTTGTGATAACTTTTGCAATATTTAAGATATAAACTTGATATTTGGCGCGCATGTGTATCTCATGGAGCTGCACATTTTGAGTGGTGAAAGGTCAAGGTCATCGTTCAAGGTCAAAGGTAAATCAAACAAATCCAAAGGAAGTAATAAGCTTTAAATGGAGATAATTATCTGTACCTGCCAAATGATAAAAAAATCAAAGTGGCGCAATAGGGGGCATTGTGTTCCTGACAAACACATCTCTTGTCATAAATACATTTATATAAAGTTCTGTTTTTTTTAGGACCTTAGTTATAAAAATATTTTCTAGTCATACATAAAATGTTCTAGTCATAAGCATATATGTCATATTTTCATACATTTTTTACATTACTGTGATTCTATTGTTGTTAAATGTTATCATACTATGTTATTTCCCAAGAAGGTATCTTGAGTTTATCAATAAATTGCTTGTATTGAGTGTTTGTATGTGTTTTATATAACCAATAATACAGAGGAATCCATTTCAAATCTAAACATAACTACTTTCCAACAGATTCGTCTTGTGCACAATTGGCAGACAGTTGTAAATTGAAACAAACGAACCTATCTGATGTTTATTTAATACATGCATAATTTGTTTTGACAGTCAAAATAATTGTTGACAGTCATAATAAGTTTTGAGATGCTCCCTGACCTACATCTTCCAAATAGTCCGACTGATCCGAAATTACCGCACTCAATTCAGAACTAGCCGACTTTAAGCAAGTGAATAAGTTTAAATTGGCATCAGAAATGTAGTGGTAAGTATTAATAAATTAATATGGCCTGAAAGATGAAATATTTTGCCCCAACAATCCAAGTATTTTGAAGGCAATTGCTTTCTTTTAAAAATATTAACACCATTATTTACGCTAGTGATCCGGATCTACCCGACCGACTAACACAATAAAACAAAGTTCTAAACATTTTTAATAAGCAAAAAACCCATCATGATATGGATGTGTCATTTGCATTTAATAAAAATATTTTCAAAATTATATATGAATAGCCACCGCATTCACTGTTTAAATAAAGTTCAAAATCAATGTTAAAATAAATGCTCATTTTTACAATGGATTTTTCAACAACTCCCTATAATATGTATAAGAAACGTTTCTGATAGTCAGTCTGCCAGCGTTTTCATTAGGATTTTGTGTAGCAGGCTTTTGAGTTATATACGGTGGCCAACTTGTGCAAGCACCGAAGGTGCGAGTTGCTAGGGGGGTCCGGGGGCATGCTCCCCCTGATTATTTTTTAAATAAAGGTGCCGATTCGTGGCCTCTGAGCGATTTTGGGCACATAATGTACATAATTCTGCTCAGAGGATATTTATGTGAATGGTAAAGGAAAAATAAAGTCCTCAGTTTACATCAACACTGCAATTATCAAGATTTTGATAAAAACAGATATACATGTATATGTATAAAAAAAACATATATGTATACAATCATGTAACACCAATTCGACTTTCAGCCGATGATTCACTATCTGATTCTAGGTCATATTCCTTTGATGCCAGGTTAAGTTTTTGTATGGCTATATTGACAGTTGTCTTTTATCATGCTCAGCTCATCATACCCCTCAGTAACATCGGTTTGGACCCTAGCATCCACAAGTGTAAGAACTGGTGCTGATGCTGAGGCCCTTGGCTGCTTCGGGGGAATCTTCCGCCTCTCCTTCTTGCCTAGCCACAGCTTGACTGCTGACTTGATAGGCTGCTTGGCTTCAGGACTTAAGTTAAATAGTAAAATAATCAATATGGAAATGTAGCATGTTTTTTTCATATTGAATTTTACTTTTGAACTTCAATTCAGATAAAATTTTAGTTTTGAACTTTTTTTTAAAGAACAGTACAAATGGCTCATTAAATATAGAAGACACTGTTCAAGATCATGGATGACATTAAAATTTTGTCAGAGGCCTGGAAAAGATGCATACAATTTGGGCATAGATTCTCATAGCATAACAATTTTAAGGAAAATTTGGCAGTTTGGCAATGCAGATTTTACAAAAAAATCGCGCATAGGTTGCCCAAGCTGAGGCAATCTTAGGATTTAAATATGTTGCCGAGGAAGCTTCTTTTGGTCAATTTTTTCCAATACAAATTTGGACATAGCTAAACATTGCAGTACCAATTCCATATATTTAGCATTTTAGGCATTGTGCATAGGCAAACTCCAACCTTAATCATGACAATATCAGGAGATAATCCTTATGAAAGACTTTCTCTCCTGTAAAATATGGTAATAAATAAATCCACTTACCGTTCGGAGGTTCAAAACTCCGCGGAGAAACCAAGCATCGGCATAATCGGAACCATCAACGAAATATGTCGAAAATAAAACCGAAATGTAACAGGAAAGTGCATTCATCCGGAGGTGCCGGTAAATGATAAACGTTAACAAAACTGGAACAAAACAACTTCAACAGCAAACTATCGGTCTTACTCGAAACACAAAAGAAAAAGTCCTTTTTTTAAGACATGTTGACATTGTCAGTTCGTGACCTTTAATCAAAGTCGTTCACTCATGTTACCCGCTTCGCGATTGGACAATTTTATCAAAATGACCAATTAGAAAGCAGTTAACATATATTGGTTACATTTGTTTACATCCGTTACAGACATTTAATAAACGAATACTAAACATATCGTCATCGTCGTGAACATTTGCCGATTTTTTTTAGATTTTTGTTCAGAATTTGAGCCGGCCAAAATAACATTTGAGGCGGTCAAATCGGCCGCTGGCCGCCTCCTAATGAAAACACTGGTCTGCATGCCGTTAACTTATTTATTTTGATGACGCCATTTCTCTCTAAAGCATTTATGTATTGTATTACAGTTTTACAAAGCAGTTTAGTTTAGTGTGCGGCTTAAATAATTTATATTATAGAAAAGAGCATGATGCATCGTTACAAATATAGTATTTCACTCACGTAATCCGCTAGAATTGCGATCTGCTTGCTGGAGTTTTCTAATCACTAGACCGCGTGACTATGTGGGAGGAGCGATAAAAAATTTGGCGACTGGTCAATTGAGGTCACTTGGTCACATGTGTAGTATCAAGCCAATCAGTCATTGTGTTGAAGAGTTATTAATGGGAAATGAACTGATATACCGACAGACAAAAAGACTGACCGACCTATCGACAGACTCACATCCAGCAAAACAATATACCTCCTCTTCTTCGAAGGTGGCAAAAAATTGACATATCATGGTTACGAATAGATTAAGTACGAATCTAAGTATACATGTCATAATACTCGCGAGAGGCGCGAGGCAGTACTATGAGATAGATAGACATGTCTAACCTCAATTCGTGAAGAAATTTCAATTCAGAATCTATGGCATCGAGTAAGAGGAAACTATCTTCCGCTGGTTCGTATATGAATGCATAATCATCTCCGGTAATGTGAGATATATCAGGCGTAGTCATATCATTCCACTTAAACGTTTTTATTTTCGAGTAAGCTCCATAGGTTAGGAACAACACCAGTAAATGTCGAATGAAGATAATCCGGCTACACCCAACTACAACTTTTCACAAATCACATTTCATAGCCTGAAAAAAAATGCTCTTAGTTACATATAAGTAATAAAATTAATTTATAGTTATAAAAACGTTAAACGGTGACATTCTTGCTAGTATGAAACATTTTAAATATTTTTTTCTTGCAACATTTTCTTTGTGTTAGTACTATTTCTTGCGTTCAATTTTATTAATGTCACGGACTTCTACCGGCTAATTGTCAACGTGTTTCGGATCGTTGCATTTGACGACCAACTATGGCCCCCATACCTCAATCAACTGCCCCGGGTGTCAATGCAATTCTTCTGGGCCCACCAGGCTCAGGAAAAGGGACGCAGGTATCAAGTTGAGATGAGTAAAATGCCATCAAAATTGTGCCATTTCATTGCTTCAGACCGAATTTAGTAGTGTAAATTAATAACCTTCAAGTAATCATGTTTGTGACCGTAACGGCGTAAGTTTGTTTCCAATTCTGCCAATGGCAACTTTGGCAGAGAAATTTGACTAGTTCCTATCAAAAGTTCAGTTTAAATATCTTCGTCTTTATTAACCACACATTGGATCGTAATCACGGTAAGCACTATTAAAGGGGCCTTTTCACAGATTTTGGCATATTTTGATAGGGTGTTCAGTCACGTGACGTCAATAGCGAGACAAAAATAGTATTGAATCGAGAGCGAGTCGATGACGCGCGATTCAGTGCTTTTTCGGGAGGATACCCTTGCTAATAAGTGCTTTCCGCGGAGATTCCGTTTTTGATTGGTTGATATTATCCAATCAAAATATTCGTTACAAAATTATCTATATGATGGTGGTCGGCCGAATTTTCTGCGTTCTGCGGCTGCAGAGATGTAACATAAACAAAAACAATGTCGAGAATTTAGACTAGAAAACATGTAAATTTCTTTTTCGGCCAGGTATCATTAGAAAGGTAAACTTTTCAGGAATCGATTGCAATAGTTATTATTCCAATTGCGCTTGAAATGATCAGCGGAAGCATGGCGAAATGAGACCACTGTATGAAAATTTTTCCACCCGGCGTAATGTCATGGCGGACGTATGTCGTCAGCGCTATTTCAGTATTGACAATGCAACTTTATTTTCGATTTAACTGGGCCGAATCGTAACGATTTTAAATACATTTAATGCGCATACAAGTTGTAAATATCATGTCCCAAAATTTATAACTTGCCTTATTTCGACGAATATTCTCGGATTAAAAAAAAATCCATTATGTAGTTTGTTTACAAACTAATAAAGTAACTGTCAATTCTTCGAGACGAATAAAAAGGGTATGACAGATTATTGTCACCGTCAGATACTGTTCCGGATGTATGCCAGTGTGGATAAAGTGTTTTTTATTGTTGCTTGTGTGTTGATAATGTCGGTGCTACCTAATTTACTGGCAAAAAGCTTATTTTATAACCATGTAATGTAATAGAAATTTGGACATACTGAAAGTGATAGTAGAGCTGACATGATTGCGGATAGTGTTTAAGTATAGCATAATATCAACAATCAATCTGTATTTTGACTTGCTTATATGCTGTATATTTTGCCATGCTTTCAATGTTCATTTTTCAAGAATAAAAATGTTTCTTTGCATTAATCTTTCCGTTTTTACACATGTTTCACGGTGTTTTTTCCACGTTGAATTCGGTTTGATTTTAAACTCGAGAGCTGCAAGAAGGATACACAGAATTCATACCCGGTAGGTTTGTGTTTGTTGTGTTTGTATTTTGTTCTGTTTTTTTACCTTAAATTGTTTAATAAATTAATAATCGTGAATGAAAATATTCTCATTTTTGCTGGGAAACATTTAACGTTTAAAATCTAATAAATTGATTCATGTAGTATGCGGCCAGTTAACTCAGTTGGTTAGAGTGTCGTATTAATAATGCGGAGACGTGGGTTCGACCCCCACACTGGCCAATATTACTATTCTTCATGAATGTTACATAGCGAAAATCAGGATTTTTTCTTAATTTAAATCTAAAATGAAATTTGTTTTCACTCTTGTTACTTGTACCAACAATTATGTAAATACAATTTAAGAAAATCAAAAGATGCATTGTAGTAATTACAGTATCATCATAAAAACACTTGATTCTTTCCCCTAAAAAATAATGAAGTAACCGATTTTTTTTTCTGTTTAATTTTAATTATCGCATGAAAGTTTTACAGATGAACATTTATCAATTTTAGATTAGCCATGGCAGAAGCACAACCATGCTTCGAGGAACCTCAAAATGATAAAAATTTGACGATACAAAAACTAATGCAGTTGAGAGCGAATTGTAAAAGCGATATGGAATGTTCAAATATTCTCATAGAAAAATATAACTTCAACGCAAATAATAGGGATAGCCTAAGGAGAAAAATTTCAAAATGCTGTAAAAAAGTTAAATTACTAAAGAAGAACAAAAGTAAAAAACTGAGTCTAGGTGACTACCTATCATCTGAATTTGTGTTGACTGATAAATCAGAATCCATTGCAGGGTCATTTGAAAATGAACGACAACAAGAATTAGCTAAAAAAATCTTAAACCAAACAAAAAGTGTTGTTGAAGAAAATAGGCAAATGAAAAGAAGCTATGCAGAGCTTGAGCTTGAACATGAAAATCTTGAACATAAAGTAGATGATCTTACAATCAAATTAAATCTGGCAATTTCAGCTTTAACAAAAGCAAGTGAAGACTATCAAATTAGAGTTAATGACAATGAAGAATCAAATAAAACAATTAAAGAAAGTGAGTTGAAGTTTCAAAATCAATCAGAGACTGTAAAAAAACTAAGTGAAAAATTAATAGAAACCCAGATAAAATTATCAAAGAGCAATTTACGAAATGTTAACAAAAAACTGAAAAGAAGGGATGAAACGGTAGATTTATTGAAAAGTAAAGTTTCTGAAATTCAATCAGAGAACAAAAAATTGAGATCTGATTTAAGTGAAAAAGAGGAGGCATTGCGTTTAGAAAATGAGACAAAATCTGAAATGAAGACTCAGAAACATCAACTGCAAAAGAGTATATCCAAATTAAGAAAACAAGTGGATCATTTGAAAGCTAGTGTAAAAGACATGAAGCAAGAACACGAAGAAAAGACTTGTAAATTTGAAAATGAAATTGATCAAAAATCTAAAGAAATAGAACAACTAAAAAATGTCTTTGATATTTTAGAGTCTGAATCAGTTCAAACTTTTTGTGAGGGCAAATATACTAATGAAGTTAGGGAATGTTGTATGTCTTTACTTACGGAATGTAATGTAAGCATGAACAAGCTGTCAGATATAATTAAAACTGTTTTGTTTACCTTTACAGGGAAAGTCCCTGAAAGACTTCCAAGTAAAGCGCTGTTAAGTTGGATGATGGCTGAAGCTAAAATGGTTGCATCGCGACAGGTAGCACAGGCCATGTTGGAGGAGTTCGATCCTTTATCAAAGTCGGGCAATGTTTTACATCAAGATGCAACCACCAAGTTTCATGACCATTATGAAGGTGCCCAAGTGACATTAAAAAATGGTAAGTCATTGACCATCGGCCTTAGACAAGTAGCTGGTGGGGATGGCTTGTCATATAGTAATGTTTTTCAAGAAATGGTTTCTGACTTGTCTGAGTCCCTTGGTAAAGGTACGGAAGAAAATAGGGCTAAATTGATTTGTTCTATAAAAAGTTTTATGAGCGATCAATGCGCCACAAATAATGTGTTCAACGAAAATATTGAAACTTTGAGGAACACCCTTATTCCGGCATTTGTGCAAAATTACGACAAATTATCTGAAGATGAAAAGAAATCAATATCTGAAATGGGCCATTTTTCATGCAGGTTGCATTTGTTGGCAAATTTTGGCACGGAAGCAGACAAAGCACTGTCTAGTTTTGAACACATTGTTTGTGATGGCAAAAATCCTCATTCATTCAATAGTAATGAAAGCGGGTCTATTCGTTTAGCACGCACCGCGGCTAAAGCCTTTACCAAGAGAGGGTCAGACAAGGCAGGTGTCCATAGTTATTTTGAAACCTACATGAAGGGAAAAGATGAACGTAATCAATTAGTGACGTTTCATGGTCATAGGATTAATGTTGTATTTCATGATTGTGCTGCCGTCTACCACCATAGCAAAGATATTGAATCATTTTTAAATGATTGGCCAGACAAAAATGGTCTTTTAAAATCAGTTCATTTTGATGTTAAGGAGCCTGCATACCTTGCTGGGTGCAGAGCTATGGGCATTCTTGACAAATTAGTAACAGGCCCTTTTTGGCGCATTCTCGAACAAACTGGGTCAATACTATCACTCAATGATGACCTATTACAACTAAAACTGACTTTGACAAATTGGGCCCAGGATGGTAAAATACCATTGTCAGGTGAATCTATGTTCGATGAAAATAATGTTCCTATTATAAAGGATGAAGTATATCATTCACTTTTTAAGGAAACAAATGATCCATCTCTTGATGCCCTGACTGTTCTAGCCTTAGAACTGCTGTGTGCTCAATTGCTCATTTTGCTTGAAAGGCAGGCCAAGACCCAACTACCTGAAGGAAAGTATCATAATCCAAATGAGGATCTAATTGAAATGGCTTCCAATGTCCCCAAAACAAATGCAATCTCTGAAAGAGATATGGCTGTCCTGGACAACTTACTTAGAGCCAAACCAGCATCATCAACTTTAACATTGGAAGCAATAGTTATGTGCACAAAAAACAAACCTTTTTCATGGCTTAGATCACTGGATGAACCAACCCGAAATGAAATTCTAAATGATGCAAGAGAAATGGCGGTATCAGTTAAGAAAACATTTCGCGAAAGAAAGGAAAAGCTCGAACAGGACATGAAATCAAAATTAAGGGCAAAACAATTGAAAGTTGAAGCTAAAGAAAATAAGGAAAAACATTCAAAAATCGAATTGAGTAGAGAGATTTCAAAATATGGAGGACCTTGGGGGTTAAAAGAGTTGGAAAATGCTCAAAACACATTGGAAAAAACTGAATTCAGAAAAGCAATTTTAATCCAAATAAAATTCCACAAGTCAGTTCTAAGGTCAAAAGGTCGAAAAGAATTATTTCAGGAGACATGTCAGAAACGTAAATATTCAGATGCAGAAATTGTAAATAATTTGAAAGAAATTTTAGAACAAAACGATATAAACAACATTGATACCGAAGAAATAAAGCCCGGTTTGTTTTACAAAGACCTAGATGAATCAAGATTGCAAATTAATGTAAAGAAGAACGAACTTACTGAAACACTGTTTAAAGCTAGAGAAAAAAGGAAACTTGATCAACAGAAAAAAACACTGCCAGAGTATATAGAAAATCCAAATAAACTAGTTGGGAAAAATATTCAACACAAATGTGTTGAAAATGGATCTGAAATGTGGTTCAATGCAAAAGTATTATCTGTGAAACAGGTGAACAAAGACACAATTAAAACAGAGTACAATGTCCAATATGAAGAGGACAAGGACAGTATCTGGTTCTTCCCTCTGTTGATAGATCTGAAAAAAGGGGACCTGATGATTATTTAGAACTATTGTGAAATGGCGAGGAGTACATGTTTCTATAGAATTTTACATCATTTCAAATGATGTAGAATTCTATAGAAACATGTACTTCCTGCATTACATATTGCATTCATTTTATTGATCCTTTGCCTTTTGTATGTACATGTCAAAATGATCCATGAAGCAATATATTATTACACTACATAGCCTGGCCTTTCAGAAAATTTAATCATTTATATAGTTTTGTTCAAATTCTAATTTTATGTATTATCCAGCGGCCATTTTGGCGACCATTTTGTTGATTTTTATGTTTCCTCATGTCAAAATGATCAAAGAAGTCACATCTTATTACTCTCCATAAGATGACCTTTACAAACATGTATACATTTATATAGGTATAAACTTCTTTGATCAAATTCAAATTTTATATACGAATAATGTGGCGGCGGCCATCTTGGCGGCCATTTTGTCCGCCATTTTGTTTCCAGATGTCAAAATGAGCGATTTAAGTATTTTTTCATAATCCTCCTAGCATGACCTTTCGAAAAATGTATACAGGTTTAGTTTAAAGTGCCTGGTTCTCATCCTAATTGTTGTGTCAGTATTATTTTGCGGCCATCTTGGCAGCCATTTTGGCGGCCATTTTGTTGTCACGTGCCAAAATTAACTTAAAAGTAATTTATTAAAATGCGAAATGTCACAACCTTTCCAAAAATGTATACATTTACATAGTTTTAAAACACTACCAGGTGCCTATTTTGAGAAATGAATTAAATTTATGACATTTTATTAAAAAATGGTGCCATGTACTATATATGCTTATATAAGAGAATTTGTCACACATTTTGTATAAACCCGCAGACTTTAAAGTTGCATATCTTTTGAACCGGTTATCCGATTTCAATGAAATAAAAAGTATTTTGATCTGTTATCCCTGTTGTTTCATTATCTAAAACAAAATATGTATTCCATTCGCTTTAAAAAAAGTGACTGAACACCCTAATTTTGAAGTCTGTCATTAAATGCTTTATATTGATAAATGTAAACATTGGATCTTAAAAGCTCCAGTAAAAAATCAAGATTAAAATGTAAAAAAAGAAGCCGGTACCAGGACACGAACCAGTGACCCCCGGAGTCCTGGAGTTAGTCTGAAGTAAAAACGCATTAGCCCTCTCGGCTCTTCCAAAGTGTAAGTATTTTATACCTTATATAAGAAATCTACATAGTTTCGTAAATTTAAACGACAACAACAGAACTCTCCAAATTATTCAATCTTTCGCGTTGCAACGCTTTATAATTTTTAGGTGTTCAAATCCTCAAAAGATACATATAATGGCTATATTGGACTATGGTAAATGTTCAGTAATACTGTTTCCTCACAAATATCATAACTAAAACGAAAATTTGCGAATCTGAAACAACTTTTTCAATTTTGTCAATTTACCAAACCGTGAAAAGATCCCTTTAAATGCAGCACTGTTCATAAAGAGCCTTCATAAAGAGTTGATGGGAAATAAGATCACATCCAACAGCCCGTCTGTTGGGCTATCTCTTTTGGGATGCGGTTAGAGTGTCAGATTCAATCCATTGTTGGTGCTCAGGATTTTTCAAAATAATGACTAAGAGGCAATAACGGACTGAGTAATGGTTTCAAGGAGGGCTAATGCGGATTCGGCTTGTGAAGCAGATAGTCTGGGCCTTGAAACATAAACAGGGGGAGGAGTGTAGCGAAATAAGGTCACTTCCAATAGTCTTGCTTAGTGCTGCAACAATACGCCAAAAACAGTATTGCAATATATTGTCAGTTCAAAAACCTGTATTGCAATATATCGCAATATATTGCTAACTTGTACCAAAATTATAACTTGCCAATTACCCGATAATCCCGTATATTCCAGTTTTAAAGCAAATTTTGGTAAATATTTACTATACCGGTAAATGTGCTCAAGAATAACAAGAAACACAAACATTCCCAACTTTTCTTAAGTATCAAATACATTTTGGCATTTGTTACTATTTAAAGATGTGATGAAATAACGTCCAACCGGGGCGTTTTTTTTCCACTGAACACGCTTAATTCACCTGACGTGATGTTCCCGTTTTTATACAACACAAAATACACCCATACTTTCCATGCGACGTTCTACATGTCTGTATAATTTTCGCGTGCTTTTTATTGAGACAAAGGATAAGGCACTTTTTATTTGACGCTTTTAATTTTTTATTGTTGCATTAGCATTAAAATTTTGAAGCGTATTTCCGAAATTTGGATTACAAATTTAATAATGCTCAATTCAGAATCGAACGAAACATTTACAGCTGTGCGCAATTAATTCAAAGATAATCTGTTCAAAAGCATCGAACGAATGCTCCGATGTAACAACGCTACACCGTATAATATACTTTTCAGAATGCTATTTTTACGAAAAAAAATATTTACACTGCTTTGTTTTGTTTACCTTGTTATCATTATTTCGGATGGCTTTTCTGGACCAAATGTGAATGAATTTTTGTAAAATTATCGTACCGGTATGATGAAAATCGTATCGCAATACAATAGGCGGATTGCATATTGCGATATATACCGATATACCGGTATATTGTTGCAGCACTAGTCTTGCTGTTGGGCTAGCTCTTTAACGGCATGGATTTTCATAATAATGACAACGTGGCAAACACAAACTGTTAATAAGTAAATGGTTTTAGAGAGCCCCTTGTAAAGCACTTGACGCTTGTGTAGCAAAGTGTCTGGGGCCTTGAAACAGTAAGAGGGGGAATGTAGTGAAATAAGGTCACTTAATTGTTGTTGAGCTAGCACTATAGAGATGCAGTTAGTGTGTCTGACTACCACTCTGGAGGTTGCACATTTGATCTCCTGTTGGAGCTCAGGATTTTTCACAAAAGAGTGTAAACACAGTTTGCAAATTAATTTAAAAACATCATTGGCAATTCGGGCCAAAGCCCTAGCATAGCGCTGAGCCCAAAGAGGTATTTATAGGCCCAACATTTATTTTCAAAATAAAGGAAACTGTTTTCATTTGGTTCAATGCTCTAGAAAATATTGCAACAAATTGCATTTAACATTTTGGCATCTTTATCCTTGTTCTTCAACTGAAATAAATGTATAAATTATAGCAGAATTGTTTGGTACTGATGGGACTACTTGTTAAAGCCAATCAAGGAAATTCAGTTTACAATTTCAAGAACGTCATGATATATTTCAACTTTGTATAAACACACTTACTGTATGTGTCTTTCTGGCCAAACTATGTTTATTCCTGGTGTCGCAACATAGATGGTACGTTACCAAAAACAACTATGATTATTCTTTTGCACATTTCAGATTACCAATCACTGAGGACAATTTATAAAGACTAGGCATAGTTTGATTAACATATAAGTTTAGTACTTATTTTTCTTTACTGTCTTTTCTTGTTCTGTATTGCTCCTTAATGTTTGGGTTCTCATACTGTTACTAATTTTATAAAAAGGACAAGTGCTTTATTTAACATTGCTTATGTTGTGTCTTGTAGTAAAGCTCAGAGATTACCAAGATAATTTTCTCCTTTCAGGCCCCTCTCCTAGCTGACAAGTACCAGGTGTGTCATCTGTCCACAGGTGAGTGGGCTGTACCAATTTACTCATAGTAATGTAGATCAAAATAATCTTTTAATGTTTTCAAATCATCACATAAGGATAAAACATACATGTTTAGTGGTTGAAGAGGTGCCTCATAGCTTGCTGTATGGGAATAGGCAACAGAGTTTAATTGATTTCAACCAAAGGTATTTTTATGCCCCTGGATCGAATGATCGGGGGTATATTGTTTTTAGCCTGTCTGTCATTGTATGATATTGTCTGTCTGTTAATCTGTCCCAAAACTTTAACCTTGGTCATAACTTTTGCAATATTGAAGATAGTAACTTGATATTTGGCATGCATGTGTATCTCATGGAGCTGCACATTTTGAGTGGTGAAAGGTCAAGGTCATCCTTCAAGGTCAAAGGTCAAATATATGGCTTCAAAGCGGCGCAGTAGGGGGCATTGTGTTTTTGACAAACACATCTCTTGTTCCAATTGTTAACATTAAGCTGGTGATGAAATATGTCTATCCAAATAACCTTTTAACGTTATCATCACATAAGGATATTGCATACATTCTTACTTGTTGAACAGGTGCATCATAGCTTGCTATATGTGTGTAGGTGATGCAGTTGAATTAATTTTGATTAAAAGTATTCTTGGCTTTGTTCTTACTTGCGGGTATATCATGTTTAATTGCAGGTGATATGTAACAATGCAGGTGATATCTTACATTTAGGGAGATAATGTACATTTCAGGCAGCATATTAGATTACATGTATTAACGTTAATTGCTTGTAATATGTTGAATTATGAGTGAAATGTTACATGGAAGGTGATATGTAACAGTTGACATGTTATGTTACATGTTACATTGCAGGTGATATGTAACAGTTGACATGTTATGTTACATTGAAGGTGATATGTAACAGTTGACATGTTATGTTACATTGCAGGTGATATGTAACAGTTGACATGTTATGTTACATTGCAGGTGATATGTAACAGTTCACATGATATGTTACATTGCAGGTGATATGCTGAGAGCTGTAGTTAGCTCTGGGTCTGAGCTGGGAAAGAGAGTGAAGAAGGTGATGGATGATGGTAGGTCTTTTGACTGGTTGCTCTTTGTACTTATTGGTACTTTTACTTATTGTCCCCTACCGGTGAAATCGGAGGAGACTGATGGTTTGCAATCTGTGCATCAGTCTGTCTGTCAGTCCGTCACACTTTTCTGGATTCTGCGATAACTTTGAAAGTTCTTCATATTTTCAGCTCACCTGATTGATCAGGTGAGCTTTTGGAGTCAGTCTTTGTCCATCGTTCGTCGGTCCACATTTGGTTGTAAACACTCTAGTGGCCACATTTTATGTGCGATCTTCATGAAACTTGGTCAGAAGATTTGTCCCAATGATACCTCGATCAAGTTCGAAACTGGGTCATGCCGGGTCAAAAACTAGGTCACTAGGTTAAACAAAAACAACCCTGTAAACACTGTAGAAGTAGGTCGCCGTGGTGTAATGGATATGGTGTCCGCCTTGCGACCGGGAGGTCACGGGTTCGATCCCCACCGTGGGAGCGTTCTTTAGATTTCCCCCAAAGACACCAAGTACTGGTTCTAGGCCCAGGAAACGGACTCGAGAGCGTTTATATAAGCCTAAGGCTTTCGACGCAATCGAGCTTAAATAAATAGGTTTAAACTAAACACTGTAGAAGTCACATTTCATGCCCAATCTTCATGTAACTTTGTCAAAATGTTTGTCATAATGATATGTTTGTCGAGTTCAAAAGTGGTTCCGGTCTGTTGAAAAACATGGCCGCCTGTGGGCGGGGCAGTTTTCCTTATCCAAATAAGGAAACCTTGTAAACACTCTGGAAGTCACAATTTTTGTTACTCTTGAAGTCACAATTTTTGCCCAATCATCATAAAACATGGTCAAAACATTGGTTTTATTGATATCTTGGAAGTTTTCGAAAATGGTTCAGATCCGTGAAAAACATGGCCACCAAGGGGCGGGGCAGTTTTCGCTATATGTATATAGTGAAAACATGTGACACTCTAGAAGTCACATTTTTGTTCCAATCTTCATGAAATTTGGTCAGAACATTTGTTTCCAAGATACCTGAGATAAGTTTGAAAATGGTTCCGGTCCGTTGAAAAACATGGCTGCCAGGGGGACGGGGCAGTTTTTCTTATATTTATATAGTAAAAAAAAAAAGGCTTGTGAACAGTCAAGAAGTCACATTTTTAGCCCAAGCATCATGAAACATTGGTTTTATTGATATCTTGGACAAGTTGGAAAATGGCTCAGATCGGTGAAAAAAAACACTTTTTAGCTCATCTGATTGCTCAGGTGAGGTTTTAGGATTGGTCTTTTTCTGCCGTCCGTCTGTCCGTCCACATTTGGTTTGTAAACACTCTAGCATTCAATTTCTCATGCATTCTTTATTAAAGTTGTTGAGAAGCTATATGGAGGACACAAGATCTCAGTCAAGTTTGATAATGAGCAAAATTACAAAATAAATGCCATAATTATTGCCTTTAGATTGTCAAAATTTTCATTATTATTATACAAAATCCTTGTAAACACTCTAGAAGTCACAATTTTGTTTCAGATTTTATGAATCTTGGTCATAATATTTATTTTTGAAAGCAATGTTTGATGTTTGGTCATGAGGGGTCAAAATATAGGTCACCGGGTCAAAACTTACAAAAACCTCGTAAACACTCCATATGACAGAGTTTTTGTTAAATAATGATGAAACTTGACCAGAATGTTTGTCTGGACAATATCTAGGTCAAGTTTGACGTTTGGTAAAGACTGACTGAACCGACTCCTCTCAGGTGAGCGAACTAGGGCCATCTTGGCCCTCTTGTTTCATGAAACTTGAAACATGGACAGATGGCAATATGGAGATTATGCACTACAATTAATTTTGTTCCTATGTCAAGAATTCTGGTTGCTATTGCAACAAATATATAAAAAAAATAATAAAATAAATAAATACTGACAATTGTCGAGTTTCACCGGTAGGGGACCATATTGCTTGGCAATCTCTTGTTGGCACTGGGACTGACCGGTCTTGGGACTCATTTTTTGGTCTTTGGACTAATTGGTCTTTAAAATAATTGGTCTTTGGAATAATTGTTTTAACTGTTAAATCAGCTGACTCAGGAAAAAGTGTTATAGATTTACTGACCACTCTGATGTAACTAAAATAAAGAAGACTTTGTGGCAAAAGTCAAAAAACTAATCAATGGTTTTCTGGGAAAACTGGGTTTAACGCATGATTATAAATTGTCATCCCAGACTAGCCTGCTTAGTTTGCACAGGCTAAAGGTTAATCATGGATGATGCTTTTTGCTTAAAGTGAAGTTTAGAAGCCACTTCCTTTAAACAAAAAATTCCATTAAAGTGGAAAGTGTCATCCCTGAGGACTGCAAGGCTAACATGCAATGACACTACCCACATGCATTAAGCCCAGTTTCCACAGAGTGCAGCTTAAATTATCCCAATTTTCACAGGCAAGCTGGTGTCAGACGAGTTGGTTGTTGAGATGATCAACGACAGCCTGGACAAGCCGGCGTGTCGAAAGGGATTCCTGCTGGATGGCTTTCCGCGCACCGTGAAACAGGCTGAGGCAGTGAGTGCAGGATAATGGACCCTTTACCCCTATTTCATTGTTTATACAATTGTACAAATAACGAATATCATTTTAAATTTATTACACTTACAATATTTTGAACTTATTTCCAATATGTTAAATTATGTTTTTCTTCAACTTCGTAAAATATTTTTAAATGAAGTGTTTATTTTATGGACATTTAAAACTATGTATTCTATTGATTAAAATATATGTATTTAAGATTAACAGTATTCTAGCAGGGAAGTAAAACTGGACCCAGAAACTTACTTTGAGACATTGGTAGTCCCTAAGAAAATATAATGAGATAAAATACCTTTCTTACTAGATTCAAATTTTGAAGGCTTCACTTCCAATCCTCAGATAGTAATGAGCAGCAAACAGCATTAAACCTGTACAGATCTTTTCTGGTTTTATGCAGATTGCATACAGCTAGTTTCACTTTGCTTCTGCGCTTAAAAGGGTTAAGCAAATTACACAGAACAAAATAATCCCCTATGTTATCAGATTGATAAAGGGTGTTTGATTTAACAGGGTTTTCAAACAAAAGAGAGTCCTGAAAATAATCCTGATGCAAATGATTGTACATTTGTCATTTTTACTAAAGCAAAAAGTAGGCCAGACATAATTATACCCCCACAAACGAAGTTTAGGGGGGTATATAGGAGTGAGCTTGTCTGTCTGTCTGTCGGTCGGTCCGTATTAAGTGTCCGCTCTCTATTTAAAACGCACTAAGTGACCCTGTGACCTAGTTTTTGACCCAACAAGGCCCATGTTCGAAATTGGACTAGACATCATGTAGATACAACTTCTGACCAAGTTTGGTGAAGATCGGATGAAAACTACTTGAACATTCAGCATGTTGTCCGCTCTCTATTTCAAGTAGTTTTCATCCGATCTTCACCAAACTTGGTCAGAAGTTGTATCTAGATGATCTTAAGGCCAACTTCGAACATGGGCCTTGCCGGGTCAAAAACTAGGTCACTGGGTCACTTAGTGCGTTTTAAACATTCAGCATGTTGTCCGCTCTCTAATTCAAGTAGTTTTCATCCGATCTTCACCAAACTTGGTCAGAAATTGTATCTAAATGATGTTTAGGCCAAGTTTGAACATGGGCCTTGCCGGGTCAAAAAACTAGGTCACGGGGTCACTTAGTACGTTTTACACATTTAGCATGGTGTCCGCTCTCTATTTCAAGTAGTTTAAATACGATCTTCACCACACTGGGTCAAAAGTTGTAACTAGATGATGTGTAGGTCAAGTACGAACATGGGCCATGCCGGGTCAAAAACTAGGTCACGGGGTCACTTAGTGTGTTTTAAACCTCACCATGTTGTCCGCTCTCTAATTCAAGTAGTTTTTATCCAATCTTCACCAAAATTGGTCAGAAGTTGTATCTTGAGAATTTCTAGGGCAAGTTTGAATATGGGTCATGCCGGGTCAGAAACTAGGTCTTGGGGTATCTTAGTGCATTTCAAACCTCACCATGCTGTCCGCTCTCTAATTCAAGTAGTTTTCATCCAATCCTCACCAAACTTGGTCACAAGTTTTATCTAAATGATCTCTAGGACAAGTTTGAACATGGGCCATTCCGGGCCTAAAACTAGGTCACGGGGTCACTTTTTTAACATTCAGCATGGTGTTCGCTCTCTTATTCAAGTAGTTTACATCCGATCTTCACCAAACTTGGTCAGAAGTTTTATGGAGATGAATATAAGGCCAAGTTAGAACATGGGCCTTTCTGGGTCAAAAACTAGGTCAAGGGGTCACTTAGTGCGTTTGAAAAATTGAGCGTGGTGTCCGCTGTTTTTTGTGAAGACGACATGCAAAATATTATGTGTCAATGCGGCATGTGGGTATTCGTCACGTCTGTGACAAAGCTCTAGTTTAATATTATAGTATTTTATGTGAGTAAATAACTACAAAAGAACTAGACAGAAGTATTTTCAGAACACTTTATGTAATTTTGTTCTTTTCCTTCATTTATGCAAAACACCAGCTACCCCATTAAACATGTTTCACAGATGTTTCATAAATTTCCGTGACTTCATTAAATGATTCATTTTGACCACTCATTAACTCAAACCAGCAGTTATTGAACTTTTCTAAGTCTAATTAAATCCCTGACTATATTTTGCACCAAATCTGGTTTCTTGTTGTATTGGTGTGCTCATTTTGGCTTCTCGGGCATGTGGTGATTAAAGTTAAGTTCAACGTAAATTAATGTCCCTCAAAAAATAATATTTTTTTAGTATATCTATTGGTCCTATTTGTGGATTACCAATAAGATTAAAAGCATAACAAAATATGGTGCTGAATCCGGGAATTTTTAGGCGTCCCTGTTTATGTGTGGTTAAAACTTGCACATTATTTAGCCATTGCTAATTCTGTAATGTCAACTTCCTCCTTTAAGCCTCGTCATGCAAAAACTCTTAGACCACCTGGGCCCAAGGTAGCTACAGCACATGGAGTCTGTTAGGGAGCTACCCTGTTCACATACAGTTGTACGAGTCTACAAATGTTGAGTGACTTTATAGCAGACAGGGTAGCTCCGGATGGGCAAGCTGGTCTGGGGCTACCCTGGCTGCTTGTGGCATAAAATCTATTTTGCAATACGATGCTCATTTAGATTTTATTTCTCTTTGTCTTCATTTCAGTATTTATAGAATATAATAAATACATGTTCAGGGATACAAACTCACCTTTTTACAGTAGGTTGCCCAGACGAGCAAATACATTTAGTACTCTGGTTTCTAGACCAAGAATATGGAGCCCAGATTCAAATGCATGTCATCAGTATCTACTACTTTAATAGAAAGAAAATCCGACATCACAACATTTTTGTCATGTTTCAATGCATAATACCCTTTATGAGACTGAATTTTCATCTTTAAAGGCATAAAGTTATAAACTATTTGAAAAATGTTTTGATTTCTAAAAAAGCAAGGTGCCCAGTCGGACTTCGAACGTTTGACATTGACTTGCTCAGGCTTAAATCTACTCTACCTGGGCATCAGATAATTTTTATCCCTGATGTGTATAGCTGATCAATGAAGTTAACATAAATCATAAATACCTGTTCTCCGTTTGATTATATAGCTGGACAGCCTGTTGGAGACCAGAAAGACGAAGCTCCACTCAGTCATTGAGTTTGCGATTGACGACTCTCTGCTAGTGAGCCGAATCTGTGGCCGACTGATACACAAAGCCAGCGGCCGGTCCTACCATGTAGAGTTCAACCCTCCGAAGAAACCCATGATTGATGATGTGAGTGGCAGTTTTAGTTTAGTTTTAACCTATTTATTTAAGCTCATTGTATAGTAAGTCATAGGTTTTTAAGACACTCTTGAGTCTGTTTGGGAAGTGAAAAAGCCACATAGTATTGACACACTCTGGAGTTAATTTTAGAAGACAATAAGCAATGGTTTATTGAACATTTGAGTCTGTCTTGAAAACAAAAATCTGCAGGGTATTGAGAATTCTCAAGTCCTATTTGGAAGCAAGAATGACGTTTGACATTGCAATTGCACAGCTATCTCTCCAGTTTTCCTGCTTTCCTAAGTTTGATATAATTGTGTAGGGGAGATCAATCATAGCATGTCAATGAGTCTGCAAAACTATCCTTGCTGTCATTGGATAGTGCCTCAAACTATCCTTGCTGTCATTGGATAGTGCCTCAAACTATCCTTGCTGTCATTGGATAGTGCCTCAAACTATCCTTGCTGTCATTGGATAGTGCCTCAAACTATCCTTGCTGTCATTGGATAGTGCCTCAAACTATCCTTGCTGTTATTGGATAGTGCCTCAAAACTATCCTTGCTATCATTGGATAGTGCCTCAAACTATCCTTGCTGTCATTGGATAGTGCCTCAAACTATCCTTGCTGTCATTGGATAGTGCCTCAAACTATCCTTGCTGTTATTGGATAGTGCCTCAAACTATCATTGCTATCATTGGATAGTGCCTCAAACTATCCTTGCTGTCATTGGATAGTGCCTCAAACTATCCTTGCTATCATTGGATAGTGCCTCAAACTATCCTTGCTAGTCATTGGATAGTGCCTCAAACTATCCTTGCTATCATTGGATAGTGCCTCAAACTATCATTGCTGTCATTGGATAGTGCCTCAAACTATCCTTGCTATCATTGGATAGTGCCTCAAACTATCCTTGCTGTCATTGGATAGTGCCTCAAACTATCCTTGCTGTTATTGGATAGTGCCTCAAAACTATCCTTGCTATCATTGGATAGTGCCTCAAACTATCCTTGCTGTCATTGGATAGTGCCTCAAACTATCCTTGCTATCATTGGATAGTGCCTCAAACTATCCTTGCTGTTATTGGATAGTGCCTCAAAACTATCCTTGCTGTCATTGGATAGTGCCTCTTAATTATTTCCATTAACAAAAACTCAAACCTGTCCATGACTTGATGGCAAGAAATATGTCTGATCTTTCTAACAAGCTGTGTGTCTTTTGATTAAACATGTACTAATGTGTTTATTACTTGGCTAATATGACCTGTTAACTTGTATGTGTTTGCAATCTAAAATTAATATCTATTCATTTTTCTTCATTTTTATGCCCCCGGTAGGGTGGCCTATAGCAGTTGAACTGTATGTCAGTCAGTCAGTGTGTCAGCCTGTCTGTCCGTCTGAAAACTTTAATAGCCATAACTTTTTCAATGTTGAAGATAGCAACTTGATATTTGGCATACATGTGCATCTCATGGAGCTGAACATTTTCAGTTGTGAAAGGTGAAGGTGAAGGTCATCCTTCAAGGTCAAATATCAAATATAAAGCATCTGTCTGTCTGTCTGAAAACTTTAACTTTGGCCATAACTTTTCAATATTGAAGATAGCAACTTGATATTTGGCATGCATGTGTATCTCATGGAGCTGAACATTTTGAGTGGTGAAAGGTGAAGGTGAAGGTCATCCTTCAAGGTCAAATGTCAAATATATGTCGTCTGTCTGTCCGTCCGAAAACTTTAACATTTGCCATAACTTTTTCAATATTGAAGATAGCAACTTGATATTTTGCATGCATGTGTATCTCATGGAGCTGCACATTTTGAGTAGTGTAAGGTGAAGCCTGAAGGTCAAGGTCATTGTTCAAGGTCAAATGTCAAATATATGGCGTCTGTCCGTCCGTCCGAAAACTTTAACATGGGCCATCACCTTTTCAATATTGAAGATAGCAACTTGATATTTGGCATGCATGTGTTTCTCATATGGCTGCACATTTTGAGTGGTGAAAGATCATGGTCATCCTTCAAGGTCAAAGGTCAAATATATGGATTCTGTCCGAAAACTTCAACTTTCGCCATGACTTTTTTATGCCTCTGAAGGGTGGCATATAGTTTTGAACTGTCAGTCTGTCTTTTCATCAGTCTGTCGGTCCCTCAGTCCGTCCGTCCAAAAACTTATACATTGCCCATAACTTTTGCAATATTGAAGATAGAAACTTGATATTTGGCATGCATGTGTATCTCATGGAGCTGCACATTTTGAGTGGTGAAATGTTCAGGTCAAGGTCATCCTTCAAGGTCAAAGGTTAAATTTTGCAATATTTAAGATAGTAATTTGATATTTGGCATGCATGTGTATCTCATGAAGCTGCACATTTTGAGTGGTGAAAGGTCAAGGTCATCCTTCAAGGCAAAGGTCAAAGGTCCAGTTTTGCAATATTGAAAATAGCAACTTGATATTTGGCATTCATGCATATCTCATGGAGCTGCACATTTTGAGTGGTGAAAGGTCAAGATCCTTCAAGGTCAAGGTCAAATTTTGCAATATTGAAGATAGCAACTCCATATTTGGCATGCATGCGTATCTCATGGAGCTGCACATTTTGAGTGGTAAAAGGTCAAGGTCATCCTTCAAGGTCAAAGGTCAAATTTTGCAATATTGAAGATATAAACTCGATATTTGGCATGCATGCGTATCACATGGAGCTGCACATTTTGAGTGGTGAAAGGTCAAGGACATCCTTCAAGGTCGAAGGTCAAATTTTGCAATATTAAAGATGGCAACTCGATATTTGGCGTGCATGCGTATCTCATGGAGCTGCACATATTGATTGGTGAAAGGTCAAGGTCATCCTTCAAGGTCAAGGTCAAAGGTCAAATTTTGCAATATTGAAGATAGCAGCTCCATATTCGGCATGCATGCGTATCTCATGGAGCTGCACATTTTGAGTGGTGAAAGGTCAAGGTCATCCTTCAGGGTCAAAGGTAAAATATATGGCTTCAAAGCTGCGCAGCAGGGGGCATTGTGATTCACAAACACAGCTCTTGTTTAATATATTTTCTGCACATTTCATAAAAAAACTTACATCAATACACGATTTTCTTCGTTAATTCAATCATTCCTGACAGACTTGTGTACATATTTCGCTTACATTTTGACGCGCATAGGTAAGACCGCATTACCGCTTCCGAAATGTGTGTTCATACTATTGCCTTTGAGGAACTTATCTGATGTTTGACGGAAAGGGCCGAAAAAGTGCGATTGTGGGTCAAGTTCCCCACAGGTACTACTTTCCTGTTCCCTCATTTTTTTTTCCGTACCTAAAATTTTTCGTACTCAATTTTTTTTCGTACCCAATTTTTTTTGGTACCAAATTTTGTTTCATCCCAAAATGTTTTTTCGTTCCCAATTTTTGTTCGGTCCCAATTTTTTTGTTGCCAAATTTTTGTTCGTACCCACATTTTTTTCGCAAAATTTTTGTACCAAATTTTTTTGACAACATTCACAATTGTGGTGATTGTGGTGATGTAGATAAACTTAACTTGATGCTTTTATATCCATCCTCTAAAAAGCATCGTCACACCAGTACTGTCAGTACTTTGATTATTATATAAGATATACGATTGAAACGAAATATGAACAGGGAATTACATTTCGTGTTTTATTTAATAGTAAAATTAAGTGCAACGAAAAAAGTTAATTTTGTTCTCGTATCTTGTTTTTCTTTAGGTTATTAGAAAATGTGAATATGCACTAATATGCGTTGATTTTCATGCTTCGTCATGTTGCATGCAAAAAGGAAAAATGAAAACACGGTATATACGAGTAGACAGTATGTAACGTAGCTTGGTACAGACACTCCTTTTATCCATTATTTAAATCATTTTAAACGACTATTCAGCGGATTATGTACTAATATGTACTACCATATAGTGTGTACGTAAATTTTATGTTTCATTTAATAATATTTACATGTTTCAAATATGAATCAATTAGCTGCGGACCAGATAACATATTTAAAGTTTTTTAAAGGATTGTATAACACAGACATCTGAACAAATGGGCGTCCCTTTGATTGTTTTCTGCGCTATATAATTACTAAAACGGAAAATAACATTACGTTTTATTGAATTAGTGATATTTGATGCAATCCGTTTTATGATTGACCGCTTTTATTTCAGTTTGTGTCGTCATTTTCGCAAAACTGTCGCAATTAATTTTTTAAAACCGTTCCAATTGCATATTGTGTTCTTTTTCATTAACTCTTAGAATTATCAAAGACCTATAATCTATATATAGGACTTATAGGTCTTTGGAATTATACATCAACATGTATAATTCTAAGAGTTAATAAATATAAATCAGTATAAATCTGAGAGTTAATGAAAAAGAACGCACTATGCAATTTGAACTGTTATAACTAAATAAAAAATGTATTTGTTTCATCAATATTAGCCATTTAACACTGAAATGTTTATTTCAACACTTACAGCAAAATGATAATAACACGTCACGTGTGCATATGTTGAGCATTCAGTCATCGGATCAAAGGTCCGTTATTTAAAGGGATCTTTTCACGCTTTGGTAAATTGACAAAATTGAAAAAAGTTGTTTCAGATTCGCAAATTTTCGTTTTAGTTATGATATTTGTGAGGAAACAGTAATACTGAACATTTACCATGGTCTAATATAGCCATTATATGCATCTTTTGACGATTTTAAAACCTAAAAATTATAAAGCGTTGCAACGCGAAACGATTGAATAATTTGGAGAGTTCTGTTTTTGCCGTTAAATTTTGTGAAACTACGAAGATTGCTTATATAAGGTATAAAATACGACAAGTATGTGTACTTGGCGGAATAGCTCAGTAGGCTAAAGCATTTTTACTTCAGGACTCTGGCAGGACTCCAGGGGTCACTGGTTCGAAACCTGCTCCGGGCAATGTTCTTTTCCTTTTTTTAATTTTATTCTTGATTTTTTACTGGAGCTTTTACGATCCAATGTTTACATTTATCAATATAAAGCATTTAATGAATAAGTTAAAAAATGCCAAAATCTGTGAAAAGGCCCCTTTAAATACTTAAAAAAAAATAATTGCCAGACACATGCTGTATCCCGCAACATAGTTGATTTGTGACCTAGTAGTACATATTGTTTAGCACTCAAAATTGACGTCGACCCTGATCTACATGAGTATACATTAGACTGTCGTCCATCATTTCGCAAATGAGAAAATACATTCTGCCAACAGAACCATTATTAAACGTGCTTAATGTTGAAGTATTGTCGAATAAGCAAATACATTATTAATTGTGTTTTCATACAAAAGTATAATTTAACTTGTTGTTTATGACCATCCCTGAAAAAAACTACGTTATTTCATTCAACTCAACAAATAGCTTTTAATCATTTGAAAACGCCTGTTAAAAGAACGTAGTTTTTTAGATGATCATAACACAATTGTATCATTATACAATCTTCGATGCGATTTGTTGAAGTGAACGTTTGATGATTTTGTTACTTTTAGAGTTGGCTTAATTCACGGTTGGTAGACATTTTCAAAACAAAAACATATTGCTATCTGCTACTTGACATTTTGGTTTAGCTGAATGTATTTTAATAAGTCGCAATGCATTGTTTAGTGTGTGTTAATGATTAGCAAAGAGTGTACATTATCATTATAAGTACAATACCGGTAAACTGACATTTGAAAATGTATTTAGATTAATATACTCATGAAAAATGGAGTGTCTCTGAACTGGCTGTTTGACTAATAGATCAACAGAACCTGCATTTCATGAGCATATGCACACAGCCGTATTCACATATATGGTAGAATTCTAAACTTAGATGGTTACGTACTTGATACGTTCGGGTCTATATTTGGAAAGAAGTACATTTACGATCATGTAAATGTGTTTTGGAAAATATTATGCCCAAAGTCGGAAAACAGTTAACTCAACCTTTAGCAGCTAGGCCTATGATGGGCAATTGAATAAAATTATTTATACAATCAGAAAAAAAAGTTTATTAAAATATCATGCACATACGCTGCATCAATAACAACAGGTACACAGCATTTAAATGACACCTTTATATTGTAAATCTGCAAATCCACTAAAGCTAAACACTAAATCAACAAAAAACTTTAATGTACACATTATGAAATATAAAACAACACACACCGGTCCACAAGAGTAAAATTGGAATCATTATAACACATCACGACAATATTTCACCCTTTCGCGCAATTAAATGCAATTTATACATATCCCGATTTAAATCCAAATCTAATCAATTATTTGTTTTGACATGCACACCATTCACATACCCATTACATTTCTAAGCCATCTCAAAATACAATCATATTTGCATGAAACAAGCAAAACAAAATATGGATATCCATAATCGTTAGAGTTAATGTTTAACATAGAGGCAAGGCAGAGTGGTAAAACAACAGAGACTCAATTAAAAAAGTGCGCAAAGAAAATCTGCAAAATCTTATCTAACTATCCGCTTTTGCTTTAAAAATGAAGTAAAGAATTTCCAAGTGTTATTATATCGAAATCGGATGATAAAATCAAACATTTATGACTTACATTGTTTTAACTGAACAAGTTTATCAGGAACATTGAGCGAGGGCGTCTTTGACAAACGGAGTGAAGGGTAGGCTGGGTACATTAAAGCAGGCTACATCATTGGCAAATGTTGCATTTACTTGTTTCAGATTTTGCAAACTGGAGCATGTGCAATCGATAGCATCCATTTTAAAAAACTCAAGATTTAAATTTACGACCATATCTGGAATATGCGTCAACATGTTATCGTTTAGAATTAACTCGCGAAGTTTTGTGTTTGTGTCGAATGCATTTGGGTGTATTGTTTTGATTCGGTTGTTATCAAGATACAATCCTTTTAGCTCTGTGAGTCCTCGAAAGTCGTTCGCATTAATTTCGTAGATATTATCAAATGCCAATTCTAGCCATTCTAGTTTAGTCAGTGTGTGAACGAAGTTGGGGATTCTTGCGAGGTAAATACCAGTAAGCTGAAAATCCAAAAGACTTTGCATGACCGTTCCTTGGCTGCACCTTTCAAAAGGCATAATATCTAGTTTGTAATTGTCCCAAACCCAAAGCTTAGAGACGTTTATTTGATTGTTACAAATCACATCACTAAGATCTACAATGTCCGTCCCTCCTATTTCGAACTCAATCGCACGATGACCGATGCCATGCACATTGAAATTCTGAAACGAACTTCCAGAGAACCCATAGAACAAAACACCTTTTACATGGAGATTATTGAGTTCTACTGGCCAGCTATTATACAAGGTCAAATTTATGCTGAAGCCCAACACGGGACTTATATGTTGAATCATGGAAGGATCTAAGGTCATAATGGGATTGTCTTCTATTTCTAACAATTCTATCTTTCTTAGAATACGCAGTGCTTGTGGGATTGTCGTGAAATTATTAAGTGCGAGATCTACAACAACTCTAGTATTTTCTAAACCAAGAAATGCCGAATCGCTTAAGGACGATATGGAATTATTGTACAAAATAATTCCAAAGAGGTCAACGTTGGACAGCTTTGGAAGGTCTCCAAACGCTTTATCAGGAACTGTTTGTATATAATTGTTATGCAAGTCAACGGTAAAGTTCTTTCCACCGGGGTAGAATCCAGAAGGAAGATTCTGAATTGCAAAGTTTGGTATAGATCTGAGATTTCTCTCCTCGCATCGTACCATTTTCACGTCGGCTTTGTATATGTGGAAATACTGGAACGGCATGTCCTCTTCAACACAGTTGCAGATTCCGAAGCAAACATCACCTCCAGACAGCAGAAATGCTTGTATTGGATGACACAAAGAAGATAACAGCATAGTCCACACGAACTGAAACGCGTTTAATAGTGATGGTATTAATAATATTTATACCTAAGTTACAACCAAAAAGTAAAGGTGCAGAGATATTCAATGTTCGCTTAATTTATAACTCCTAATATCCAGATGTTCACTGTAAAAACACAATAATTATACCAGGTTGTGCTCAATCTGCATGTGTATATGTTATCATTTTATTGTCCCGTAACGGTGAAACCAGAGAGGACTTATGGTTTGCACTCTGTCTGTCAGTCAGTCCGTCACACTTTTCTAGATCCGGCGATAGCTTTAAAAGTTCTTAATATTTTTTCATGAAACTTGAAACCTGGATAGATGGCAATATGGAGATTATGCATGTCATTTCATTTTGTTCCTACGTCAAAAATTCTGGTTGCTATGGCAACAAATATATAAAAAACATGTTTATTTTTTTTACTGACAATGGTGGCGTTTCACTGGTAGGGGACCATATTGCTTGGCAATCTCTTGTTTCAATATGGTTTGTATAATTATTATGAAAACGTGCTCTCATTTTTAGCTCGGCTGTTTTAGAAGAAAACCCGAGGTATTGTCATAGCCAGCTCGTCATGTCGTCCGATGTCCGCCGTCGGCGTCGTGCTAAAACCTTGAGATTTTGCTGTAAAATCAAAGTGCTTCCACCTACAACTTTGAAACTTCATGTGTAGCTGCACCTTGATGATTTCTACACGCCACACTCATTTGGGGTCACTAGGTCAAAGGTCAAGGTCACTGTGACCTCTTAAAAAAAATTTGACAAGCTTTTATTTATTCAAAACTGCACCCGCAGCCAAGCGTTGGCACCCGTTATGCTGTGCTTTTGTTTATAAACGCCGCAAACATTTTTGATATTTAGGAAGATTAGGATATGCATTAATAAAACAGTTTCTAATTTCTATGCATTGACCCAAATACAAATCAACCTACGCCTGTAATAAAATTGACATTGCATTACCGCGCACATTGCTGAGTGTAATTCATTAAGTAATTTCAAGTATATTTATTAATTGAAACAATTATCAACGTCAACAAACAACATATTTAAATTGACATGTAGGGCCTATTCAAAATTTAAATATGTATATTTTATTTGAATTCATATTTTAAAATGTATTGAAAAATTAACGGATGTTTGAAATGTGTAAACCAATCTCCAATTGTAGTGAACTGTTTCGCTTTCATTCGCTTAACACGTTTTCAAGCACGGCGGCTTTATAAATCTCCATATATTCTGTTTACTATTGTCCACATTTTCAGAAGGAAATGAGGACACAGCCAACAAAATAGACATGATTAAAGCTTTTAATGCATATACAAATACATTAAATATTTGTGTGCATTCGTTGAAAAGCAATACATTATGTATTGGTTTGAATATATTTATTCTTATTTATTAGTCCCCTACCGGTTTCACTGGAGGGGACTGATGGTTTTGTCTCTGTCCGTCCGTCACACTTTTCTGGATCCTGCGATAACTTTAAAAGTTCTGAATATTTTTTCATGAAACTTGGAACATGGATAGATGGCAATATGGATATTATGCACATTATTTTATTTTGTTCCTAGGTCAAAAATTGTGGTTGCTATGGCGACAAATAGACTAGAAATAGTGCTGAAAATGGTGTTTTTTTCTGGATCCTTCGATAACTTATAAAGTCATGAATATTTTTTCATGAAACTTGGAACATGGATAGATGGCAATATGGACATTATGCACGTCATTTCATTTTGTTCCTAAATATTCTGAAAATGGTGAAATTTCTGACAATGGTGAAGCCGGTAGGGGACTTTTATTGCTTGGCAATAGTCTTATTAACCAGGTTTTCCGAAGGAAAAAACTGGTTATTAGATTGGCGAATGCGGGCGGGCTGGCTGGCTGGCTGGCTGGCGGGCTGGCTGGCTGGCTGGCGGGCGGGCGGAACAAGCTTGTCCGGGCCATAACTATGTCGTTCATTGTCAGATTTTAAAATCATTTGGCACATTTGTTCACCATCATTGGACAGTGTGTCGCGCGAAATAATTACGTCGATATCTCCAAGGTCAAGGTCACACTTTGAGTTCAAAGGTCAAAAATGGCCATAAATGAGCTTGTCCTGGCCATAACTATGTCATTCATTGTGAGATTTTTAAATCATTTGGCACATTTGTTCACCATCATGGGACAGTGTGTCCCACGAAAGAATCACGTCAATATCTCCAATGTCAAGGTCGCCACGACTAAAAATAGATTTTTTTTAAAAACAAACTTACAAAGGGGGTTAATTTTGTTTGTTCATTTCAAAAGTTCAGTTTGAGTTTTCTCCCTTTATCAGATTTTTTTTTTTCACAATGAAAACCTTGTTTTGTGACAATTTTGTCCCTTGTTTATTTATATATTTATAAATAATCTATACAACTAATACAATAGAAATAGAAAAAAATTCATATATTATAAAAATAATAAAAATAATTGAAGAAATGCAATAATTGTTTAAATATAATTTTCAATTAATTGACTTTTTTTATTAAAATAAAATATTCGAAAATGTTTTTGCTTACATTTATAACCTGAATGTGTTCATTCTGAACAAAATCATAAATAAACAATAATTATCACAAAATAAGTTACAGAAATAATAAAAAAACATTTACTTACAACTCGGCTTTTGTCTGACATTGTGTACGTGTCGTCTATGATCACACGATCATGAAATGACTCTCCACAACGTTTTGCGCCTTATTTGTACTAAAATGAGCATGACTGAGATTCACGATTTGTTCATTATATCAAGGACATTGTTTGCTGTTGTTCCATTTCAGTCGAGATAAGACCAATCTGATTGCTTGTATTTGGTACTGATTTAGATTGTTAAAAATTTCTACCGCATACATTCTTTAAACAAAAGAAAAATGGACTATTATAATTCAGACCAATGTGAATGTTTGTTAATAACATTTTAGTTAAATGTACAAACTGAGAAGATATCTATAAGAAATTTAATACAATGCGTAAACAAACGATATTTAGAGGGTTTGTAAATACATTGCTTATGATGAGTTATAACAGACAACGTTCATGGAATTGTGTATCTTCATGTGTCAATTATTTCAATCAGAGTGGTAGTGTTTTATAACGCAACACAGCAGACCAATATAAGTAGGTAATTGCATGTGCAAACAGTCAATTAAATGAGTTTGCGTAGTACTATACATTTCATTAATTTATATTTAAGAGAACACGTTGCTCTATAGTCATTTACAACCGCTGGGGCCTGCAAACGGCTGTACATGTTCTTATCATTGCATGACCTTATTCCTTAACCTAAATTTAGGACAGTCTGAAATATGGCTGTTCTAATTTATGTTCGCATGTTTGGCCTAGCACTTGAGATCAGGTCGGTCGTCATTTGTGGGGCTAGTGATCAAATATATAACGATCAGGGCACGGCACTTCTTCAGAACAATGATAAGTATATTCAGAGCAGGACTTAAGTATCTGACTACATGCAACACAACATGCTTAACGTTCTCAGACTTTAACAACTGAACAAAATCTATAAATGCTTTGAAATATAAATTCTTCATTATGATTTAACACACACATGATATATATTACTGTACTGTATAAAAAATAATATACATGTATTAAGGACATAATCTTACTGTTAGTTACATAAGAACATTCACTATATATTAATTATATTACAGCTAAAATAATTATTTCAATTTCATACCAAAAAAAGTTTGTCATCGCACAGCCATTTATTGTAATATATGTGTTCGTTATACGTCTTATGTTATAAAGAATGTATACTTTGAAGGGATTTTACATGAACGTTTAGAGTGGCCTCGGAGAAAATACATCTAAATGTGAGCTCCTCTGTGAAGTTCTTAAATCTAGTCCATGAATGTTAATGTAGCTTTAGAATAACATATTCATTTGACTTATTACGCATTTACCACACATTTTTTATACACTCTCCAAGCGATTTTCACTTTAGGTTTCGCCTGACTGGTTTCCAACTCTTAAATGATAAACATCTTCTCAATTGGGTTAGCACATTTACACCGATCTTGAGCTTAATTAATTACAGTTGTAAAGGATGCGTTTGAAAATACGTATACACATATAAACTTATTTTCAATGTTGTAAAATTTTAGTCTCTATGTGCTGTAAACAGTGAAGCTCTTTTGGGTTATATGATTGAATCTGCTTAAGGCCTTTCTTGTATTCGTTTGTTGTTCTTTTTGTATTTAGCACTATGCTTAATTTATTGTTAAATTGTAAAGCGCAAACGTGATAGAGATATAGATATATAGATTTCTCATAATCGGGACACTTCTTTCGAAACATCAGATCGTATTAAATTTGCGTTTCCGGACCCCATCTTGGAGCATCTTGGGAAAACAAACATTTGCACAGAAATCACAAAACAATATTCAACCAGCAACTAGAAAGGAACGGCCAAGCAGTGCGCCGAGGTGAGCTATATGGATTCTGTATGGTTTTTGTATGGAAGTAGTGTCACATCCACGCATCCACGGTCATGAACGAGGTGAAGTGCAACTCTACCTATGTAGATTACTCGGTTCGTTGTGCAAAGGCTTCAATTACGTAAGGGAAAACGAGCACACCTGATATCAGCGACATCTCTCCCGCATTCACGCAACATATAACCCTGGCTTTTGTTACATCAGCCACACGTAGCTGTATGGATTCATAAAAATCGCCCATGATTCAGTTGTGGAAACTGATAATAAAGGCATTCAATGATTGCTGAAATAAAATAAAGTCGTTTTTCCACTTTTTATCCCCACGCTTTTAAAAGCGTGGGGATATTGTGGTTATCTCCGCCGTCTGTCCGTCCGTCCTACACTAGTAGCACTAGCACTTGAAACTTACACACATGGTAGCTATGAGCATATGTGCGACGGTGCACTATTATGAATTTCATCTGACCCCTGGGTTTCAAAAATGATTATTTGTTTGAACAGTTTTAATATATATATATATATATATATATATATATATATATATATATATATATATATATATATATATATATAAACTGTTCAAACAAATAATCATTTCTGAAACCGCAACGCCTACATATTTTGTCTCTGGCATTTAGCTTAATATCGATATTCTTTACAACGTGTGTTCAAACCATTTATCTTGGTAAAACTGGAATCACACTGCGGATTTCTTATTTCCCTATATTCAAAAAGGTTTCGGACACTTTTCAAAGTTGGTAAGGAAAGTTCAGTTTCCCGATAACTCATATGAGCCACATAGTTACACATTTGGGTATTCATACATAATTTTAAGTTGTAAATCATTGTTTAAACCATTTAATATGACGCAGGAGCCGTCCATGAAGTATGTGGGGAGAGGGTGGTGGGGGTAAGAAAGTGTGACAGTTTGTGAGATGGGGGAGGAGGGAGGTTCGGTCATGTGTGATATCACACAATTATTTAAAATCATTATTTCTAATGTATTTATTATTTGTTTAGTAGAATTAAAAATAATTTACAAAAAAAGTGAAACCTTTGAATTAGTTTTATATCAAAATAAGACGAATTCAATGCGTATCTCCTGAATGTGTTGTTCGATTTTTTAATAGGAACCTTGGCTGGGCGGGCTTATTCAATAGGCACAACCTCCACGCAGATTTCATTAGTAAATGACGAAATAATGTATTAGTTAGTAAAGGGTTGACATAAAATCTTTTTTATAATTTCGTTTTTATTAGAGGCTTACAAATGGTTAAATATTCATACTGCCCACCGTAACAACCATACAGTCATAAAAGCCTGAGGCCAAAGGGAAAATATTGATGCCAGTCGTAACTATGGATGAACACTTCACTTCAGCGTGGATTGGTGATGTCCACAGTGAACATTTTTTAATTAGGCCTAAAAAAATAATGTTGTGGTTCTGGTAACATTGCAAACATTTGTAGGTAGGGTAGGTCGATTTTTTATTTTTTTATTTTCTCCAGACAAGATGCCTGTTTTTAAAAGTCAATTTATGCTGATGGTTTTCACATAAAACATCTATGTACACCATAGAAAATTGTTCCAATTATTGTGTAGTGATCGTCTTTGCATATTTATCATTTTAACAATTCTTTTTTCCAGCCAGGTGAGATTCAACCTATTATAAAAACCATCAGAACAGCAACCATGATTCCGGTTTACGCCCCAAAACTAGGTTTACTACGGGTGAATGTACGATATGAATGCAACTTGCTTAAAGAATATATCAATATTATTAAATCACGTAATTGAAAGTTAAAAAAAATCACTGTTTTACCCCACCCACTCACGATGGCATGAAACTTTCCCAGTGCTGGGGGGTGGGGGGGTATGGGCTGCACCCTCCATACGTTATTTCTATTACATTTGTAGAGTGAAATGACGTTATTTGGTGCGATATGACTCTTCAAGAAAAACAACAGCAATGGCGTCATTGATAACGACATTAAAAAAAATGTTTTACCCTTTCCCGCATAATCCCGTCTCGATCGATTCCGTATCAACCATACTTTCTATCTATTACTGCATATACTTACTACTTTTCCCGTCGCTACTCTGACACTACCCGATAATCCCGTATATTCCAGTTGTATAGCAAATTCTGGTAAATACGATAAAAGTGCTCAAGAATCACAAACATTCGACATTTTTCTAAAGTATCAAATAAATTTTGGCATTTGTTACTATTTAAAGATGTGATGGAATAAAGTCCAATCGGGGCAAGGTTTTTTTCACTAAACACGCGTAAATCGCCTGACGTGATGTTCATTTTTTTGATACAACACAAAATGCATCCACACTTTCAATGCGACGTTCTACATGTCTGCATAATTTACAACACAAAATGCATCCACACTTTCTATGCGACGTTCTACATGTCTGCATAATTTTCGCGC
Organism: Dreissena polymorpha; assembly: GCF_020536995.1. NCBI lineage: Eukaryota > Metazoa > Mollusca > Bivalvia > Myida > Dreissenidae > Dreissena > Dreissena polymorpha. Next base: position 209,380,561 of record NC_068355.1, read on the forward strand.
GCTTTTTATTGAGACAAAGGATAAAGCACTGTTTATTTGACGCTAAAATTTGTTAATGCCGCGTTAGCATTAAAATTCGGAAGCGTGTTTCGGATTACAAATTTAATAATGCTCATTTGAGAATCAAACGAAACATTTACAGTTGTGCGTAATTAAGTCAACGATAATTTGTTAAAGAGCATCACGTGTCGAATAAATATTTTGACCATATTATGCATGAAATGCACAACATCCACGAGGATTTCATCCGGTTGCCATCATCTGTCTTCTAAGTAAGTGGCCGAGATTTCATCGTGGTGGTGTACACCGTAGGGACCGATGAGTGTTGTTAGATAACAAAGCCAACAAACTGCCATAAAATCACACACTTATGAAAATTACGTCACTCGTCGTCTGCATGATTTTACTTCAGGTACAGGTATGACTGCTTACGAGTGTTGTCGCTCATTCAAAGCGTGCGCTCTCATTGGCCAATTACAACGACGATCTGCCTTAAGGCGGGCTTTAGGCGGGTAAAGAGATACATGACGTAATTGACAGAGGATCATAAAGCGGCTCTCACAATTTTCGGCTAAGTCGATATTGCTTTGATGTTTATCCTACCGGAAAACGGTAAAAAAAAAGTTTAGGGTCGGCACGGTCAATAAAAACTTTAGGGTCGGCGCATTTTTATGCCCCCCTTCGAAGAAGAGGGGGTATATTGCTTTGCTCATGTCGGTCTGTCGGTCCGTCCACCAGGTGGTTGTCAGATGATAACTCAAGAACGCTTGGGCCTAGGATCATGAAACTTCATAGGTACATTGATCATGACTCGCAGATGACCCCTATTGATTTTGAGATCACTAGGTCAAAGGTCACGGTGACCCGAAATAGTGAAATGGTTTTTGGATGATAACTCAAGAATGCATACGCGGCCAACAGGGCGAACTCTGAACAATATAACTGAAGCAACTGGTCTGTAATCCTAAATCTATAATTATCAGTCCAATGAAACATAATCCTTTGAGTAAAATAAAGTGGATCAGTAAAAATATTATCAGAATATGAGATTTTGTGTATATTTTGTATATTAAATATTGTGTTAATGTTTAATTTTGTTGATTAATATAAATATAAGCAGGACAGGGATGGTAATACACAATTATATCTTTCTTATATACAGGGGATACAAATGCAATAAGTTTAAATTTCATGTTTAATGAATAGAGGATATTTATCATGTCAGTGTGGGATCATTTGTTATTTTTTATGATTACATTTTATTATTACTTTGACAAAACAACACTTACATGAATACCACAATGGATTCCACCCAAACAATACCCCACGCCCCTACCAGAATCCCTCCCCCCCCCAACCTCACCCCCCAATTTTTTTAAACAATCTTAATAAATTACCACACCCACATTATACCCCCTCTCACTCCCCCCTACCCCCCCACCCACACCCCCCAATTTTTTTTAAACATGTAATAAATTACCACACCCCACATTATACCCCCCTCTCAACCCCCACCCTCCCCTACCCCCCGACCCCCCCCCCAAACAAAAAAAATTATTTTTTTTAAACATCTAATAAATTACCACACCCCACATTATACCCGCCTCTCACCCCCTACCCCCCCCCCCCGGCCCCCCCCCCCCAAAAAAAAAGTTTTTTTTAACATCAAATAAATAACGACACCCAACATTATATCCCCCTCTCACTCCCCCCTACCCCCCCTACCCCCCCGGCCCCCCCCCCATTTTTTAAACTTCTAATAAATTACCACACCCCACATTATACCCCCTTTCACTCCCCCCTTGATCATGACTGGCAGATGACCCCTATTGATTTTCAGGTCACTAGGTCAAAGGTAAAGGTCACAGTGACTTGAAATAGTACAATGGTTTCCGGATGATAACTTACATTAGGTCAAAGGTCAAAGTCACAGTGACAAAAAACGTATTCACACAATGGCTGCCACTACAACTGACAGACCATATGGGGGCATGCATGTTTTACAAACAGCCCTTGTTCTAGGTAGGGTCGGGTGACCGGAACCACAACATTTTATTTTAGGCCTTAAACATGTCATTCAATGAAAAACTGTGACAACTGTTTACAATTAACTATTCTAGTAGTAAAGTCATTTAAATGATGTGATTTCAAGTTCTTTATAGTGATATTTTTATACGGCGTGAATTGCGTTTTAGATTAAATTTAAAATAGGAATTTAAAAAAAATATGTTCGAAATTGTGCGTTGGTGACTCTAGGGGGGGGGGGGTCCAAGATTGTGTGACAGTTTGTGACCAGTGGGAGGGGGAGGGTAAAAAGTGGTAGAAAAATCGTGACATAGTTTATGGACGGCCCCTATGTCTCAAGTAAGTACCTTGTAAGGATTACCTTTGTAATATTTTATCATCATTCCGTGTTTTAATGTTAGAAATTCATTCATCACGTAAAACGTGAGAAAGATAAAAGTATGTTAGATTTATCATGCATGGTGAAGTGATTTAACGATAAAACAACTGATAAAAACATGTCTCTCGGAGTTCAAGGGGCAGAAGGGGAAAGCAGGGACCGCTTAAACCCTTCAAGATCAGGATGTAACACTGTAGTGGCAGGGAGGTTGTTCCACATCACAATAGCACTTGGTAAAAATGAAAACTTATAATAATTTTCAGTGGTATGGATCTGTCTGAAAGAGAGGGGATGCATGTGACGAGTGAATCTGGTGGGTCGCTCGATATATGATATTAGGGGCACGGCCACTGAGCTTTGAACAATTTTGAAAAAGATTATTAATTAAGTGTCATTTCGTCTGTCTTGTAGCCAACCAAATTCCTGTTGCATGTAGGTGACATTGTCATATGGAGAATAGTTATGCTTGACAGAGGCTTATCCAGGAAATGTTGAGAGGGGGGCTGAACTGGGGAGGGTGCGGGAGGGGTGTCCCCTCCTGTCGTCGATTTTTTTTTTTTGAAAAGGCACCTTGAAATAACGCAATTTCCTGCTATCTAATCAGCATTTTGCATGATAAAAGTGCATGTAAAACAAACAAGAACTTCAGTTCAGACATCAAGTGTGACGGACAAACAGACACACAGGGGTAAATCAAATGTCTCTCACACAACTAAAGTGGTGGGAGACATAATCTTTATCCAGAAATTTTTAACAGTGTTAGATGGGTGGACCTCCTATTTAAGCTTGTTGGATATCCTGCTATGTCACCCTCTTGGATGTGTGGATATTTATCAAACTTGGTTGTAATCATATTATGTATATCTTGTTGAGTCTTGTGGTTCAAAAACTGTCAAATAAGGCAAAGTCATTGATAAACCGTTTTTACAAATTATCAAAATAACATTTTAGCAACACTCTTTATTTCAAGTTCTGTCTATGCGGATGGTCTAATGATGATAGAGCGGTAGACTTTTGCTCAATGGCTCCAGGGGTCAGTGGTTCGAGCCACATTGAGGTTTATTTTTTTAAAGTCTTTAATTGTATTCTTGTTTTTTTTACTGGAGATTTTTCAGACCCGATATTAACATGTATCAATATAAAGCATTTAATGACAAACTTCAATACATGCCAAAATCTTTGAAAAGGCCCCTTTCAATTCATCAAAGAAACTTACCGAAAAATTAATGAGCCATTTGTAAACATTTACCTATAGCTAAATGTATCAATGAATTTCATAAGCTGAATGTATCTCCTTCAGCCAATCAAATAGCGCTGCTTATCACATACAGTCAGTGAAGCGTGCAGTTTAGCTGGCGAAGGTTAGATCGACTGTACACATGCCTGGGGGCTGATCACACAAATCGACAGCTGTTTATGGCTTAATTAGGGGCATATAACAGGAAATACACAAGTGGATTGAAAATATAAGAGGCTCATTAAAAAAATCATATCTTGCCCAATCATATCGGGGCTTTAGCCCCCTAGCCCCCCACCTAAATACGCCTCCTACTCGATGCTGTACATTTTCAATTTTTTGTATATTTTGTAATGTGTGAGGACATACGGAAGAAGCATATTCAACCTGTGGTCTAATTATTGTCTTGCTGCTTCTTCCTGTATTTGCGCGATGATTATCTGAGATATTAACTCTATGATTCTACATTCTCAAATCTTTTCTATAAAGAAGGAATGTAGTTGACAATTGTTAATAGTTTTATTTGATCGTTCGTCAAAAAGTTGTAATTCTGTTACTCTTGTATCTTCAATGCAATTGAGTAATTAAATAGTAATTAAATTGAATGCGTTTTAATTCCCTTTTATTATTGTTTAATTTGAGTTACATTGCTATGACGTTAAATTTTATTTACACTTGAATGTATTATGAATATTGCTGGGCCAAGTGTGAGGTTGAGCGCTCTATAACCAGGTTTAAACCCCCAATGCTTTGCATTGACCGTTCCAAGGCGGTGACCCCAGCTTTATTCATATTTTGTGTTTATGTTGGTTTGTATTGTGCTGTATTGTGCTGTTTTGTACTGTTTGGGCAATCGGTCACTTGCCTTAAATAAAGGACCAACTAATTGTTTTTAATGAAAATTCAATACTGCTCCAGCAGCTGGAGTTTCACTTCTTTATATTGTATGCCAGCTGCCGAATGTTGGAATTTCTTGTCTGTATGTTCCTGCGTAGAAAACCGAGAGATTTATTAGCGGTATGTGTAATTCTATTTATATGGGTGTTCCAGGAAAGGTCTTTTGAGATGTTCACACCTAAGTATTTTGCATTGTCAACAGTATCTTATATTTGTCCATGGAGTCTGTAATTAAAAGATAATTTTGATTTTTTTGTCTGGTTATGTTTAAAACTTGGCATTTACTTGGGTTAAACTCCATGCCCCAAAGATGTTCCCATTTCATTAGTTTATCTAGATCTTCTTGTAGTGTTTGGCAGTCATGCATAGTGTTGATTGTTAGATGAACGGCAGTGTCATCTGCATATAAGCAAACTTGAGAAGTAATAGATTTAGGTAAGTCATTTATATAAAGAAGCAAAAGTAACTGACCAAGCACAGACCCCTGTGGTACCCCAGATGTCACTGGTACCTCGGATGATAAATCTCTATCTAGAGCAACACGTTGAGTACGACCTTTAAGGAATGATTTGATCCATGAGAGAGTATCTTTATCCACGCTATGTTCCTGTAATTTGAAAAGCAGTTTAAGATGGTTCACTTTGACGAACGCTTTACTGAAATCAAGCAATATACGATCAGTTTGTTGTCCAGATGTCATATTTCGTGCCAGGTCATCAATGAGTTGTAGAAGTTGTGTTTCGCAGGAACGCTTTTCTCTGAAGCCATGCTGTAATTCATAAAGCATGTTATATTTATTGAAGTGAGCTGAAAGATTTGATGAAACTATATGTTCTTATGATTTGCATAAAATACAGGTTAAAGAGATGTGTCTGTAATTTGCTGGGTCTTCTTTGTTTCCTTTCTTGTACAGCGGTATTACATTTGCAGATGTCCATACTGGTGGTAGAGTCCAATGATTTTTGAAAAAGTAGTGTTATTATGGGATAAATTTGTGAACCTAATTCTTTTAGAACAAGAGGTTTGATGTTGTCGGGACCTGCTGCCTTGTCTGGTTTAAGATTGGATAGCAACTTCTGCACCCCATTGACACTGACTGTGATCTTTGGCATTGTTGGAAATTTTCTGAAAGATGAAGATGAAATTTCATTAAGATTTCTGAAAAAAAAAGAAACATGATTGAGAACGGGTAAGGGGGGGGGACATAGGTGTGAAAACGTATTGGAACTGTTGGTTCAAATTATGGCCTTTTCTTGATTCACAGAATTTGATTTTCCTGAAACATTGTCAAAAAGAGTAGAAATACCTTGAGCGTCTTGTTTGGAGTTTTTTAAAGCCACACACCTTGAAATGCAATACATGGCATAGTAAATTGCAGTATACATAAAACACATAATTTATCTATTCCAATTAGAATATACCTGGTGGATACAAGGTAGAAATCCGTCTCTTTTGCGCTTTAAAACTTAAAAACAATCGCATTTGTCGAAATGGACGTATACGTCTAGAAATTCTACTTTCGGTTTCAAAAGCGGTACCGTTTGAAAAATTAAAAATAACTTGCTAAATATGCTATTAATTTAATTTTATCTATCTCAATTACAATATATTTGGTAGTTAAAAGGAATAAATCCGTCTTTTTTGCGCTTAAACTTAAAAAATAATCGCGTTTGTCGAAATGTACGTATACGTATAGAAATCCTACTTTCGATTTAAAAATCTAACATAAATAGTAAATTACTTGCTAAATAGACTATATAATTTGTTACAACTTTGCACACCTTCAAATTGCATCTATAAGTATTGATTAACGTGTACTTCATTTCAAGGTGTGTGGCTTTAATAGAGTATACAGTTTCTTCGAATTAAAGTTGGATCTGTTTTCTTGAGCGTCAGGGTCTTCAATGCCTAACATGGACTCGACTTATTTATTATAAGCAGTTTTAGTATTTCGTTAGATAAGGTTTTTAATATTGAGAAACATTTTCCTGGTCTTATGTGCTCAATTGTTTTTAAGTCTTAAATAATGGTTATCTCTTTTTCTCATTAGTCGTTTTATCGGTTGTGTAATCCATGCTAATGATCTTCTTGTACCTATAGTTTTGAGGGAATAAATTGTTTAATACCAGTTGATATCTCATCTGATAAAATTGACCAAAGTTCTTCTACCGAGGTACTTTCACCTTTTTCAAGAACCCTGTCACTCACTCCTTGCATGTGGGCTTTAAAAGAATCCCAGTCTGTCTTTCTATACAGCGGTACAACCCTGGGTTTCTGTTTTGCTATTTTAGGTTTTAGGTCTGAAATAAAAGATACATTATCATGGTCTGAAATACCTGAAATGGTTTTTACAGAGTTTACAAGAGTATGATTAGAGGTCAGGAAAAGGTCCAAGATGTTGTTTCCTCTTGTGTTTTCAGTCACCTTTTGAGTAAGGTTGAAATCTGCAAGCAAATCAATAAAGTCATCATAATGTTTTATATTACTACATCCAGGTTTACTGTGGGTCTATGTTCTGTATCCCAGGAGAACTTGGGGTAATTAAAATCTCCGAGTATCAAAAAATTCCCTTTTTATGTTGGCGGTTAGCTCTATGGATTTCCTTAATTCTTCCGAGCTTTGCATGTCAGATTCTTTTGGTCGATAGTATGCTGCAATATATAAAGGTTTACATGAGGTTAAATTAATTTTAATCCAGAGTATTTCACTGTTAGTTTTTAGCTGTTTCTGTTCAGTTGCCAAAATTGTGTCTTTCACCAAAATAAAAACTCTTCCATCTTTGCTGCTTCGGTCTTCTCTGAATGGGGGTGTAACTTCGGAGAATTGAACGCACTTTACTACTTTAAAGCTACTGTTGTTCGTTTAAATGCTAATGCGTTATTGTGTTTTTGTTTTTTTTGACACATTGTGGCCCAACTTTATTATGTTAGCAATGCTTTTTTAGGCCCCAACAATATCGTCTGCACGTGTAGTGTGGATACAACTAGCCCGGATGCGAGGAGTAGTCTCCGCAAAATATCCATTACTTGTTCAATTAGCAGACTACTAGCATTAAAGCGAGATTATATGATTTTTATATGTGTTTAATTGTATTATATTGATAAAAATATGTTACAATAACATAAAATAGGCAAGAAAAAGCATACATTGAAGGCGAATTTCATAAAATGCAGCAAAGACAAATTAGCGTTCCGAGCTGATTGTGACGAAGATATTTCGTACATATTTTCCTACAATAACAGAAGCATTCGTCTTTTTATTAGAATTGCAGTTAGTGTTTGTGTGTCGTATGAATAGATATCGTTGCAGGAAATTAAAATGGTCCATAAAACAAAATTGTGTCTTTGTGTCGTATGAACGAATCTGCACTAAAACTAAATATAGATTCACATCGTTCATGCATGATATAAATGCCGGCAAATTCGACTGTACAGACATTTTCGATTTTAGAATTAAATATCTGGCTTATTTCGCACTTTTCGACACATGTTCTTCTTAACTTTTATTAGTCCCCTACCGGTTTCACAGGAGGGGACTTATGGTTTTGTATCCGTCCGTCAGTCCGTCACACTTTTCTGGATCCTGCGATAACTCTAAAAGTTCTTAATATTTTTTCACGAAACTTGGAATATGGATAGATGGCAATATGGACATTATGCAGGTCATTTCTTTTTGTTCCTACGTCAAAACTTGTGGTTGCTATTGCAACAAATAGACTATAAATGCTGCTGAAAATGGTGTTTTTTTCTGGATCCTGCGATAACTCTAAAAGTTCTTAATATTTTTTCATGAAACTTGGAATATGGATAGATGGCAATATGGACATTATGCACGTCATTTCATTTTGTTCCTACGTCGAAAATTGTGGTTGCTATGGCAACAAAAAGACTAGAAATACTGCTGAAAATAGTGTTTTTTCTGGATCCTGCGATGACTCTAAAAGTTCTTAATATTTGTTCATGAAACTTGGAATATGGATAGATGGCAATATGGACATTATGCACGTCATTTCATTTTTTTCCTACGTCAAAAATTCAGGTTGCTATGGCAACAAATAGACCAGAAATGCTGCTGAAAATGTTGTTGTTTTTTCTGGATCCTGCGATAACTCTAAAAGTTCTCAATATTTTTTCATGAAACTTGGAATATGGATAGATGGCAAAATGGACATTATGCACGACATTTCATTTTGTTCCTAAGTCGAAAATTGTGGTTGCTATGGCAACAAATAGACTAGAAATACTGCTGAAAATGGTGTTTTTTTCTGGATCCTGCGATTACTTTAAAAGTTCTTAATATTTTTTCATGAAACTTGAAACATGGATGGATGGCAATATCGACATTATGTACGTCATTTCATTTTGTTCCTACGTCAAAATTTCTGGTTGCCATGGCAACAAATAGACTATAAATACTGCTGAAAATGGTGTTTTTTCTGGATCCTGCGATTACTTTAAAAGTTCTTAATATTTTTTCATGAAACTTGAAACATGGATAGATGGCAATATGGACATTATGCACGTCATTTCATTTTGTTCCTACGTCAAGAATTCTGGTTGCTTTGGCAACAAATAGACTACAAATACTGCTGAAAATGGTGTTTTTCTGGATCCTGCGATAACTTTAAAAGTAATTTAAAAAAAATTCATGAAACTTGGAACATGGATAGATCGCAATATGGGCATTATGCACGTCATTTCATTTTGTTCCTACGTCTTAAATTATGGTTGCTATGGCAACAAATAGACTGGAAATACTTCTGAAAATGGTGTTTTTCTGGATCCTGCGATAACTTTAAAAGTTCGTAATATTTTTTCATGAAACTTGGAACATGGATAGATGGCAATATGGACATTATGCACGTCATTTCATTTTGTTCCTACGTTAAAAATTCTGGTATGCTATGGCAACAAATCTAAAAAATATTCTGACAATGGTGGAATTTCTGAAAATGGTGGAGCCGGTAGGGGACTTTTATTGCTTGGCAATAGTCTAGTTTTCATTGATATTGAAATATATTTATAATACGTTTTTCACACATTTTATATAAATTCATTAATATTTGACACAATTGTATAATCTTGCTTTAACAGTTTGATTCTCAACATACATTACTGATTAATCCAGCCAAGCCCTTTATAATGGATGCTGTAATACAGCTGAAAACCCAGTTTGAGAACGATGGATATTGTAGTCTGGATATTGTAGTCAATCAGTCAGTCAGTTTGTCATTCAGTATACCTGTCTGACAGTCTGCAGGAGAAGTGATAAAAACCATCTACTTTCTTATTGCCCTATAAAGTGTCTGGAAAAACAGGGCTTAATGCAGTCTGAACAGGCTAATCCGGAACGAAACTTTCTGATTGTTTTAATTGTTTTCATAAAGGAGGTCTCTTCTTTTCACAAATCTAGTCCAGGTGGAAAATGTAGTCCCTGATTAGCCTGTGCAGACTGGGATAACACTTCACAATAATGCATTAAGGCTGTTTTTTTACATAGTGCAGCTCATTACCGTATATAACAGAATCGTTGGTTTGTGTTTATAAGATTCAAACATAAGAATTTAAAACTAGAGCTATGTCATAAACCTGACTAAAAGCTCTGCACTTCTTTATCAGCTGTTTTCAAGGGTTTATATGTACATGTATTCAGGTGACTGGTGAGCCGTTGATACGTCGCTCGGATGACAACGAGCAAGCCTTGATAGCCCGCCTCGATGCGTACCACAAGCAGACAAAGCCACTTGTGGACTTCTACAGCAAACGGGGCATTCATACGGCTGTGGACGCCTCCAAGGCCCCAAATATTGTTTTTGACGCAATCAAGAAGGCCTTTGAAAATGCAACGGGCTACTGTTTAAGAGCCAGCAATAAGCAATAGATTTTGATGCTTTACTTGTAACTTTGTGATGCTATTTGTTTGGAGAAGATTCTTTCAGTTATGATAAGAAAATTGAAAAATAGTATTTGTTTTCCTATTAGCAAGTTACTAGTGACATTAACCAAAGGCCTATACTTATAATATTTCTACATTTATTGCTTTAAGATAATTTTTAGATGGTAATTCTTTTCACTTTGTATTGTTTAACATTGATTATATTGGTGCACTGTGTATTTTACTTTAAGTTTTATTCTTGAAAGCTTTACTGTTATTGCTGTATATCAAATAAAAAATGTAATTGCACTTAGTTTGAAGCACCAAATTAAATTCATTCCTCATTCATTATATTATCATATATTCATTATATTGTGGACCAATCATTTGCAATTTGGTTTAGCAATGCAAACTACGCCCTAGTTCTGGATCCAATACATGAGCCGGGCACCTCCCCATTGTCAAGTAGACCCTCTTGATTATGAGGCAAAGGTCACTCCTAACTTATGGAGCCTTGTTTAGGAAAATTGGGCTAAATGCATGTCTGTAAAGTGTTTGCACAGGCTTATCAGGGACAACACCTAACACTTTTATGGAATTTTTCACTAAAAGGAAGTCTGTTCGAAACAAAAATTTAGTCCCAGCTGAAACGCAGGCTGCACAGGCTTATCTTGAGTGACACGATGCACATGCATTAAGCCCAGTTTTCCCACACTGCACATGCATTAAGCCCAGTTTTCCCACACTGCACATGCATTAAGCCCAGTTTTCCCACACTGCACATGCATTAAGCCCAGTTTTCCCACACTGCACATGCATTAAGCCCAGTTTTCCCACACTGCACATGCATTAAGCCCAGTTTTCCCACACTGCACATGCATTAAGCCCAGTTTTCCCACACTGCACATGCATTAAGCCCAGTTTTCCCACACTGCCCATGCATTAAGCCCAGTTTTCCCACACTGCACATGCATTAAGCTCAGTTTTCCCACACTGCACATGCATTAAGCCCTGTTTTCCCAGAACATGGCTCAAATATCCCTTCTGCTCATTATCTACACCAGACATTCATATTCACTTGCATGTGTTCACGAGAATGGCTCAATGTTACATTCCAATTATGTTTATAGTGTGCGTGTACTTTGTACTGTGTCATTATTAGAGAATACACATATTATGGTGGTGTTCATAACAAAGTGAAATAAAAGTAATATGACTGTGTAGGCACTTAAATAAAAAAATCAGCGATATTTAATTAAAGCAGCTTGTTCTGATATTTTTGTATTTTTTAGCTCGACTATTATATATGAAATATATATATAGTGGAGCTATCATACTCACCCTGGCGTCGGCGTTCCCGTTAGCGTGCAAATGTTAAAGTTTGCGTACTACCCCTAATATTTCCTATGTCCTTTGTTATATTGCTTTTATATTTTGCATACTTTTTTACCAACATGACCCCAATCTATAAACAAGAGCAGACAACTGTATCAAGCATTTTGACAGAATTATGGCCTCTTTTATACTTAAAATCTGCATATTATTGATAAATCTATGTTAAAGTTTCCGTACCATCCTCAAATATTTTCTATGTCCTTTGACATATTGCTTTCATATTTTGCATACTTCTTCACCAACATGATCCCAATCTATGAACAAGAGTAGACAACTGTATCAAGCATTTTGACAGAATTATGGCCCCTTATATAATAAGATAATTGAACATTTTGCTTAAATTGCCATAACTTCTTTATTTATGATCACATTTGATTCATCCTTTGACAAAACAAAACTTACCTGACATACCACAATGCACTCCACCCAACCATCTCCCATGCCCCACCCCAGAATCCCCACCCCCCCACACACACAAATTTTGTTTTCCTTATTTTTGAAAGATCATCTATTAAACGACCACACACCCACATTATACCCCCCCCCCTCCATGATGGCTTACGTTATACTGTCAAGCACTCGAAAAGTCGAGCGGCTGATCTCTGACAGCTCTTGCTGATAAATATCATTAAATGAGTTTTCTGAAAAATTGTTATATTTTCAGTTTTTAATAATTATAATCAGAAGGAAAACAATTAAATAAAAAGTGCCTGCCTTGGGGTTCGAACCCCGGTCCTCTAGAAGTAAAAGCGAATGGGTTGCAAGTAAATCACACAGGCTTTTGATTGTAGATGGTAGCTTTAAAGACAAATGCATTTATTTATGGAAAAATTATTGATTCAAGGGAAATGTATTTATTTTTGTATTAATGATGTTCATTAATGATCAACTATTTGTAACTTTGTTCTTTGGAATGTTATTGTTTGAATGTAATGCAAACGCACTTGTTAACAATTTCGATTTAAGTTTTGAATATTTGATATACATTTTGTAATTTCTTAAGTTTTTATCCAATCTTCATGAACAATTACACAAATGTTCCATAGAGCGTCTTCTACCCAAACATCGGTACATACTTCCCCTTCACTGCACACTATAGTCATCATAGCACAAAATAAAAGACATGTGTCTAATCACTTTTATTTTCATACCCTATGGTAATACATTTAATTAATTTAAAAATGTTTACAAAATATATGAGCCTTGTTCTGAGAACTGGGCTTAATGCATTTGCGTAAAGTGTCATCCCAGATTAGCCTGTGCAGTCCGCACAGGCTAATCAGGGACAACACTTTCTGCCTAAACTTGATTTTCCGCAAGAAGGGACTTCCTTGAAACTAAAAAAACCATAAAAGCGGACTGCACAGGCTAATCTGGGACGACACTTTACGCACATGCATTAAGCCCAGTTTTCTCAGAACGCGACACATATGTATACATGTTAAACCAATTCGTTTCTAATCAAGCTGAATAGTAACAATAAAGTGAGGCTTGTAGGTGGTTTTTGATTTGTTCCGGAATTTTCTGTTTGTAAAGAAGTAAAATGGGAAACAAGAAATGTTCATTAAATTGTACGAATATACTGAATGTCCAAGGGTAATATATTCTGACATATCATGAAATGTTGAACAAGACAATATAAATAAAAGTCATATTTGTGTTTGCTTGCTTTAGTACGCAATAATATACAGGGTAGTACATTAAACCTTTTCACCACAGTTGCTCACATTTGTTTTTCAGTATTTCTTGCTTATATGACAAAGCAATTTATTCAGAAAGTTTATTTAAATTAGGTATTATTGCCATACGACAGTCATTTGAAAATAATTATTTGCGAATATAGCGGTTATGTGAATTTGATGACCGAACATGATAACGGTTGGTAAACCAAATGCTGAAACTATGCAACTTGTTTATTTATAGACATGTCTAAGCCGTAGTTGTGCAACGATTTGATAAGGACATCGGAGACCAATGCGAGTTTAATCAGGTACGTGTATTAGGTTAATACACATACCTGGTTTAATTTAAATAAAATGGACACCCAAGCGAACAATTGATTATAAAAGAAAAATGATTGCAAGTATACATTTAGTAAAACGAAATTAACCCTTACAGTGCTGGAACCGAATTTTGAAGGCCTTTGCAAACAGTTTGGATCCAGATGAGACGCCACAGAACGTGGCGTCTCATCTGGATCCAAACTGTTTGCTATTCTGATAGTATTCTTTGAAAAAAATCGAAGAAAATGCTAATTTTAAAAATTCAGCAGACGACATTTTAGCAGATGACAAATTACCCAGCATGCAAAGGGTTAAAGTGCAAATATGATCAAGTAAGCATATGAATAATTTGATACAGAGAAGTCGTCCTGCGAATAAATGATTTTTTTTTTCCAAACTTTAACTAACGTCAGAAACAACTATACAGTACCGCTGAACAAATTGCTTGATTATTTCAGTAGAGTAGCGGATTGTGTCGACGATAATATAAATTGGTTTATGCATAGACGTTCTTAAATGAATTTGATAATGGGCAAAACGCAGGACATTCAATTTCCGAACTAAAAAACATGAAACAACCGAAGGAATAATTAAGGCAACAAAACGGTCGAAAAATAATGCAGCTCTTGCACTATTAGCTACACTGCTATACACCCTCAGTAATTTCATACCGTATGAAAGTACTGATAGTGTATATCCCATTCTTCATCAGTTACTAACTGTGTTACGATTATAACTCAACAGAAAACACGGGGTGTATGGAAATTACTCGGGGTGTAAGGAAAATACTCATTTGGCACGTGACCGCTCTAAGCCAATCGGATTCTCCTCACGAGAATCGTGCCATCGTCAAGCCGTTACAAATATTTGTAAATTACCATGATGGAGAGCGGTTCCCCTGTTGGTACGACGAGTTAGAAATGCAGTACAACACACCGCATATTTTCAAACCACACAAAATACCAGAAGCATAAATCGTCTTCTACACATGAACCATTCAAAACTCATGCAAATCATTATTTACGTGGAATTTTTTTCCTCAATATTTTGAAAAAACATGTCAATAAAATGTATTTCTTAAATAATAATACGTCTATTTGTTGGATGAACTTTAATGGTCTCTATCAACAATGATCAAGATCTGAAAAGATAAGAAATAGCTTGAACTAGAGTAGTATAAAACCCTCTATCTCCCCCCCCCCCCAAGTCTTTGGGTAATTATGAGAATTAAAAAAGACTGATCTAATGAAACAAATGTCATATACTGTCTTAAGTAATAGATCAATTAAAGTGAATGAAAAAACAAACACTAGTCAAATAGTCCTTAAAACATTTCTTCACACTAAAAGTAACACTGTGGAAGAAAAAGTCATGGCGAAGGATCAGATTCCATGTCATAGTCTTTTTGCCACGAAGGAACACGTCTCAATCTGGTTGAACGTCTATAGGTAGGGAATACTTTAGGGGTAGCGAAATGTTTTTCGTCAGCTGGTGGTGGTGTAGGATTCTCACTGGCAGTTGGTGACTGGTATTTCAACTGATTTGGGGATCCATAAGCCAACTGACGTCTGGCCGGGATTTTGGTGTATCACGTGTAGCGACAGGTGTCTGTGCAAGTTCATCTAGATCTGGCGTTCTCGGAATAGCTGGTGTAATATGACCGGGTGGGTTATTAGGGCCCAGAGGTATAGATGTGTCCTTTAGTTGGGTTTGTGGAAATCTGTTGAGTCCGATGTCCCAAACAACTGTCAGCCTGGGCAGTGATGCATGGACTGGGATGTATTGAAATTTACGCTTACGCAGTGTGGCACGTCTGGAGCCGTCAACTCTAACAACATATTGATCATATTGGCGTACCTCTATGACAATGCCGGGTTTTTCCCATTTCCGGGGGTAGTTGCCAATTTGGTTTTGAAGACGAACATGGTCATCGACTGCAAGTGATGGGAGACGTTTTGTGTGCTCCGTTAGCTTCTCTGCAATTTGCATGTGTCTACTCCGGAGAGCTTCCTCTCTCTCCATTGCCGTGGAACGCCATGCTCGTGCGGTTTGTACTTGCCAGGTGGAATAGGTATCAAGTCCCTTATGAGTCTGCCAAATATACACATAGCTGTGGAGAGTTTTGTATCCATATCAGGTGTGTTGCGATATTGCAATACTTAGTATTGCACGTCGGAATTTGTCAGTGTCAATGTCCCCTGATGCACTGGTATTGTCCATTAGAAGGCGTTCGACAGTCTTCACACCAATCTCGGTCCGACAATTGCTATGGGGAAATACGACAGATGACAAACGATGATGAACACCCCAATCTTTCAGGAATTGTCTCGTAATGGTAGCAATTAATTGGGGACCACCATCAGAAGCAAGCTCATCTGGAATCCCATATGTAACAAAGATCCGTCTGAGGCAAGTGATGAGCCCGGTAGCACCTTGATGTGATTTTTCGACAATGGGCCAGTTCGAGTACCGATCAACAACTACTAGATAATTATGTCCCTGGTAAGTAAAGTAATCAACGCAAAGGCACTGAAATGGATATTCTGGGACAGTCGGTGGGATTGGCGGAGCACTCGGGTTTGACGGGGCATTTCGATTGCAGTGATTACAACCAGAGCTAAGATCGGTAATGTCAGGTGTTATGTCAGGCAAAAATACTGATGATTCTGCTCGAGCTATCATTGATGTTACTCCTTAGTGTAAAGCATAAAGTGCGTCAAAGACTTCATTTCTGAGTAATGGAGGGATCACAATACGGTCCTTATACAGGATAACACCATCTGTAATGGAGAGGTCATTACTTAACTGAAAGAAATCCCTCAGTGCATCAGGCATTTGTGTACGTGATTCAGGCATACCGTTCTCTATCAGGTCAGCTAGAACAATCATATCGTCGTCGCTCGCTGTCATGATACGAACCCTCTCCCAAGTAACTGACTGTATAATGAGTGCGTCCAAGGTAGAAATGGCTGTTGATTCATTTTCCTCTTCACCATGGCGATGGATAACTTTAAGACCTACTAAACAGCTCTGGCAACTAGTATCAGCCATGGCAGGGACGGAGGCTGGGGTGGAGCGTGCATACATGTCGTCGAAATCAAGTTCAGTATAGTCTTCCAACACAGTGTGAACATTCACATTTATAAATGACTGTGGCTTGGAACTTCGGCGGACCCAAGTGTCTGATAGAATGTCGTACACATGATGCTCGAGAGGTATACTATGATAACGCTTGCTAACTATGCACACTTCACTAGCGAGGCTTGTGTCTAAACAGTGTGAATTGTCAAATAATGTACACAAGGAGTCGAACAGTGTGCATTGTCGTAATCTGTTCCTCTGGATTGACGGGCTCGTGGTGAGCGGTGGGACCTGTCCTTGCTGCGACACATGGATTCAGTATGATGATCACGCTTACAATGTTCACAATTGTGGCCAAATGCTGGGCATTGAGTACGGCGAGTATGTGCTTCACTTTGCTTCCCGTGTCCTCGTTTACCACAATATGAGCGAATCTCTAAGTCAGACTGTCCCGATACTTTCTGTGTGTTCTTGTAGGTGCTGGCAACATTGACGGACTCTCGATCTAGCAGGCGAGAGGCAGAGCGTTTGCCTGCTTCCTTAGCCTCCACAAACTGAAAAACGTCCTCAAGGCTCATTTCCTGGATTTTATCACCAAGGAGATCCATTTGTATTGTTTTCTTTGGTCGTTTATGATTTTTATGAAAGAAAAACAACAGAATACTTATGGATAAGGATTAGTTGCATTGAATGGGTAGAAAACATACTGGACTTGTTTATGAAAGTTTAATGTGTTTCCATTTTTGTTCAAATATATGAAGCGTATCATTGTTTAGAGCTATTTCTTTCTCAATTTGAATCTTCATTTTTAAATAATTGATAAAACAGTGCATTGTAGGTTTTTGTTTTCTGAATTTCATGCTGAATATAAAATATTTCATTAATATAATTATGCAATTCACAGCGTTGTTTACCTCCTGTATTTTGAAGGTATTTACGCCTAAACTGATGTCTACGAGAGTTAGTTTTACATTTAATTGTTGTTTCTCTAGAAAGGTTGTCAATTGATTCCATAGAGATTGAATATATCTACACTCCCAGAAAAGGTGTTCTATTGTTTCAATATGTTTACTACACAAACCAAGTAGATTTGTGTTGGATAGGTTGCACTTAAAAATATATTTATTTGTAGCTATGGTTCTCTGGATGTATTTATATTGAAAATTTCTTAGTATGCTATCAGTAGTTGATTTATATGGCATGACAAATATTTGTTTCCAGTTAAATTATTTTTCTCCAAAAAGGTTTTGCCATTTAGTTTGAGCTTTGAAGATTTCGGAAGGGTTTTTAATTTGAAGTGTGTAAAATATTTTGTTCGTTTTGTTTTGTTTTGCAGTTATGTTTTCTACGGATGTTTTCAAGTACATGGTGTGCTATTTGTATTGGTAGCAGCTTCAATATGTTTGGGAATACTTTTGATCAATGTGTAGTACATCAGGAAATTACTTGTGGGTATTCCGTATATGTAGCGTAAGTTTTCAAAAGTAAAGAAGTCGTTAATTCTGTAGTCGTACAATTGATTTAAATATTTTATGTTTTGTTCAGACCAATGTTTATAGAAAAATGTTTTGTTGCTAGTAGTTATATCTTTATTGTTCCATGAAATGATGTTACTGTTTATTTTGGTTTCTTAATTATCAGTAACTTTACACCATGCCAATAGAACATTCGATAGAAATATGTTTTTGGTTGAAATTTCATCTAAGATATTATTGTCGATATTACATTCAAAAAGTAAGGAGTCACCATATGTTTTTAGAATTTTCTGGTAGACTAATTTCCATTAACTCGTATTGGTATTATCTAAATATCTGTTAACCCAACTGCATTTGATTGCATTCAGGAATGAATCTATGTCCGTTAGTCCGATACCCCCATGTTCTAATGGTTGAATTAATTGAGATCGCTTAATTTTATCAGGTTTACCGTCCCATATGAAATTAGATATTTCTGATTTATATCTTTAACAATATCATTTGGTGGGTTTGGGAGAACTGTTAGTGTGTAAATTAATTAAGGGAGCGCAAACGTTTTCAATAATGTGTTTTTTTTCGGATGAGTGTAAGTTTACGATGCTGCCATGATTTTAAACAATTCTTAATTTTTTGTAATTTAGGCAATATGTTTTTAGAATTGTTTTATTTTAATTGTTTGTAAAGGTTATTCCTAACGTTGTTGCTTCATCTGATGTCCAGTTAAATTTCATTTTTTAAAGATGAATATTACTTTGTTTAAATTTACCTACTCGTAGCACAGTGCATTTACTTTTGTTTAGTTTAAGACCCGATGCCATTCCAAAAATGGTTAGCGATTCTAGAAGATTATTGAATGAGTCACTACTGTCATTTAAACAATAAGTTGCATCGTCAGCAAATAGGGACTGTTTAATTTCCTCGTCAGGTTCTAGCGATATTCCCTTTATATGTTTATTTGATTGGATATAGTGTCATAGATACTCGATGCATATAATAAATAGCGAGGATGAAAGTTGACATCCTTGTCTTGCTCCTAGCTCGATGTTTGAGAAGAAGCGATTGTTTATAATTATGCTGTTAATATCGGTATAAAATAGTTTTACCCATTTTATAAGACTTTCACCGAAATTCATATTTTCTTAGCAAGAGAACATAAACGAATGGTCTAGTGAATCGAAAGCCTTTTTGAAGTCTACAAAGAAAATGAGGCCAGAATTGTTTGGTTGGTTGAAGTAATTTATGCATTATTGTATCAGACGTACATTTTCACCAATGTAACGCCCTTTTATGAAGCAAGATTGAGATCTTGAAATATGATTGATGGTATTTTTTTTCTGTTTGATATACTTTTAGTTGCAATTTTATAATCAATGTTCAGTAAACTAATCGGGCACCAGTTTGATAAGGATTCTAAGTTTTTTCCAGGTTTTGGAATGAGTGATATTATACCTTGTTTTTGTAGCGTAGTTAAGTTTGCGTTGTTAAATGAATAGTTAAGTGAATTAATTAAATGTGTTTTAATATCATTCTAGAATATTTATATAAAATTCGATTGTGATGCCATCTGATCCTGGACTTTGTTATTTTGCATTTCTTTTGATGCTAGTCCACATTCATATTCATTAAGTAATCCGTCACACGATAATTTTTTCTCTTGATTTAAAGCATGATGTGTATTTTTTAAAAGGGTGTTATTTTCAACATGTTTTCGTTGATAGAGGGTTTCGAAAAATAAACGTTGTTTCTCTAGTATTTGAGTTCTGTTTGTTATATCTTCGCCATTAACTAATAATTTGTGTACAGTTTTTTGTTCACTTCTACGTTTTTCAATGTTTGCGAAGTATTTTGTATTTTTTTCATTGTGTTCAACATGCTGTGAATCGCGCTCGTAGTATTATTCCATTGAGTTGTGTATGAAAGATTCCTTCGAATAATCGTTTGATGTTATTTCATTTTCAATGGCAGTGGTATCATTTGTGTTTGTCTCATGCAATTGTTTTTTCAAGTGTTTCAATGGTTTTGATTGTTTCAGTTTCAAGTTTATGTGTATATTTTTGTTTAAATGTTGTGTATCTAATTGTTGTGTTACGTATATTTCCTTTAATTACTTCCCATAAGGTGTTTGGGTTTGCATCTTTATTATTTTGAACTGTGTTTAATATTTCCTGTTTTATTTGTGTTTGATATTTTGTTTCTTATAAGATGATGTTATTAATTTTAAAGTATCCTGGGCCTCTAAACGATGGCACTGAGACGCATGCTGGAACTTGGCGCATGCGTGAACCATCAGAACACACACGATTGCCAAGTTTCGTCGCTCTAGCACACATACTCCGAGAAATAAGTACGACTTCAGGTTCCTATTATGGGTTTACGGGGGCCAATACAAGGGCCAGCTAGCGTACATTCGGCGACACTTTCACCGGAAACAATGGCACTGAGACGCGTGCTGGAACTTGGCGCATACGGGACCCATCAAGACACACAAGTCTGCCAAGTTTCATCGCTCTAGCACACATACTCCGAGAGATAAGTGCGACTTAAGGCTCCTATTATGGGGTTACAAGGGCCAATACACGGGTCAGTTAGCGTACATTCGGCGACACTTTCACCGGAAACCATGGCACTGAGACGCATGCTGGAACTTGGCGCATGCGTGACCTATCGGGACACACAAGTCTGCCAAGTTTCGTCGCTCTAGCACACATACTCCGAGAGATAAGTGCGACTTAAGGCTCCTATTATGGGGTTACAAGGGCCAATACACGGGTCAGTTAGCGTACATTCTGCGACAATTTCACCGGAAACCATGGCACTGAGACGCATGCTGGAACTTGGCGTATGCGTGACCTATCGGGACACACAAGTCTGCCAAGTTTCGTCGCTCTAGCACACATAATCCGAGAGATAAGTGCGACTTCAGGTTCCTATTATGGGGTTACGGGGGCCAATACACGAGCCAGTTAGCGTACATTCGGCGACACTTTCATCGGAAACGATGGCACTGAGACGTGTGCTTGAACTTGGCACATGCGTGATCTATCGGGACACACATGTCTGCCAAGGTTCGTCGCATTAGCACACAAACTCCGAGAGATAAGTGTGACTTCAGGCCTCTATTATAGGGTTACGGGGCCAATACACGGACCAGTTAGCGTACATTCGGCGACAATTTCACCGGAAACGATGGCACTGAGACGCGTGCTGGAACTTGGCGCATGCGTGACCCGTCGGGACACACAAGTCTGCCAAGTTTCGTATCTCTAACACACATACTCCGAGTGATAAGTGCGACTTCAGGCTCCTATTATTGGGTAACGGGGCCAATACACGGGTAAGTTAGCGTACATTCGGCGACAATTTCACTGGAAACGATGGCACTGAGACGCATGCTGGAACATGGCGCATGCGTGACCCATCGGGACACACAAGTCTTCCAAGGTTCGTCGCTCTAGCACACAAACTCCGAGAGATAAGTGCGACTTCAGGCTCCTATTATGGGTCAACGGGGCCAATACACGGGCCAGTTAGCGTACATTCGGCGACACTTTCACCGGAAACGATGGCACCGAGCCGCGTGTTGGAACGTGGCGCATTCGTGACCCATCGGGACACTCAATTCTGCCACGTTTCGTCGCTCTAGAACACATACTCCGAGAGATAAGTGCGACTTAAGGCTCCTATTATGGGGTTACGAGGGCAAATACACGTGCCAGTTAGCGTACATTCTGCGACTTTTTCACCGGAAACGATGGCACTGAGACGCGTGCTGGAACATGGCACTTGCGTGACACATCGGGACACACAAGTCTGCCTAGGTTCGTCGCTCTAGTACACATACTCCGAGAGATAAGTGCGACTTCAGACTCCTATTATAGGGTTACGGGAACCAATACACGGACCAGTTAGCGTACAATCGACGACACTTTCACCGGAAACGATGGCACTGAGACGCGTGCTGGAACTTGGCGCATGCGTAACCCATCGGAACACACAAGTCTGCCAAGTTTCGTATCTCTAGCACACATACTCCGAGAGTTAAATGCGACTTCAGGCTCCTATTATTGGGTAACGGGACCAATACAAGGGCCAGTTAGCGTACATTCTGCGACAATTTCACCGGAAACCATGGCACTGAGACGCATGCTGGAACTCGGCGCATGCGTGACCTATCGGGACACACAAGTCTGCCACGTTTCGTCGCTCTAGCACACATACTCCGAGAGATAAGTGCGACTTCAGGCTCCTATCATGGGGTAACGAGGCCAATACATGGGCCAGTTAGCGTACATTCGGCGACATTTTCACCGGAAACGATGGCACTGAGACGCGTGCTGGAACTTGGCGCATGCGTGACCCATCGGGACACACAAGTTTGCCAAGGTTCGTCGCTCTAGCACACAAACTCCGAGAGATAAGTGAGACTTCAGGCTCCTATTATGGGGTAACGGGGCCAATACACAGGCCAGTTAGCGTACATTCGGCGACACTTTCACCGGAAACGATGGCACTGAGATGCGTGCTGGAACTTGGCGCATGCGTGACCCATTGGGACACACAAGTCTGACAAGTTTCGTCGATCTAGCACACATACTCCGAGAGATAAGTGCGATCAAAGGCTCCTATTATGGGGTTACGGGGGCCAATACACGGGCCAGTTAGCGTACATTCGGAGACACTTTCACCGGAAACGATGGCACTGAGGCGCGCACTAGAACTTGACGCCTGCGTGACCCATCATGACACACAAGTCTGCCACGTTTCGTCGCTCTAGCACGCATACTCTCAGAGATAAGTGCGACTTCAGGCTCCTATCATCGGGTAACGGGGCCAATACATGGGCAAGTTAGCGTACATTTGACGACACTTTCACCGGAAACGATGGCACTGAGACGCGTGCTGGAACTTGGCGCATGCGTAACCCATCGGTACCCACAAGTCTGCCAAGTTTCGTATCTCTAGCACACATACTCCGAGAGTTAAATGCGACTTCAGGCTCCTATTATTGGGTACCTGGACCAATACACGGGTCAGTTAGCGTACATTCTGCGACAATTTCACCGGAAACCATGGCACTGAGACGCATGCTGGAACTTGGCGTATGCGTGACCTATCGGGACACACAAGTCTGCCAAGTTTCGTCGCTCTAGCACACGTACTCCGAGAGATAAGTGCGACTTCAGGCTCCTATTATGGGGTTACGGGGGCCAATACACGGGCCAGTTAGCGTACATTCGGCGACACTTTCACCGAAAACGATGGCACTGAGACGCGTGCTGGAACTTGGCGCATGCGTGACCCATCGGGACACACAAGTCTGCCAAGGTTCGTCGCTCTAGCACACAAACTCCGAGAGATAAGTGCGACTTCAGGCTCCTATTATGGGGTAACGGGGCCAATACACAGGTCAGTTAGCGTGCATTCGGCGGCACTTTCACCATAAACGATGGCACTGAGATGCGTGCTGGAACTTGGCGCATGCGTGACCCATCGGGACACACAAGTCTGACAAGTTTCGTCGCTCTAGCACACATACTCCGAGAGATAAATGCGACCAAAGGCTCCTATTATGGGGTTACGGGTATCAATACACGGGCCAGTTAGCGTACATTAGGTGACACTTTCACCGGAAACGATGGCACTGAGGTGCGCACTAGAACTTGACGCCTGCGTGACCCATCAAGACACACAAGTTCGCCACGTTTCGTCGCTCTAGCACACAAACTCCGAGAGACAAGTGCGACTTCAGGCTCCTATCATGGGGTAACGGGGCCAATACATGGGCAAGTTAGCGTACATTTGACGACACTTTCACCGGAAACGATGGCACTGAGACGCGTGCTGGAACTTGGCGCATGCGTGACCCATCGGGACACACAAGTCTGCCAATTTCGTCGCTCTAGCACACATACTCCGAGAGATAAGTTCGACTTCAGGCTCCTATTATGGGGTTACGGGTATCAATAGACGGGCCAGTTAGCGTACATTAGGTGACACTTTCACCGGAAACGATGGCAATGAGAACTTATCACAAAATATTTAAGTTTAAAGATTGATGATTGAAGTACATTTTCTATCAAATCCAATCAAACGTATATATGTACAATTAACGAATGATAAACAATGAAATTAGGATGGGTTTAAGACATAAAAAAAATCACTATATGGCATCACGTGCACCTATGTCTTTACCCCAGAAAAACGGCAAAAGCTTGTGTTTTTGAAAATCTTTTAAACATAAATGATTAATAAAGTTTTTACAAACGTTTTGATTTTGTCTAAAGTATAAAAAGAATAGGCATTTGTATTTATAAAAAAAGGATGAAATAAACGTCAAATCGGGACAGGGGTTACCCACCGATAATGGCTAAATTAACTTCGCATTGCTGACTGCACGTATTCTTTTATTAAGAACGATAGAAAGCTGAAATTACATTTAGATTTTATGAAACAAGTCTTCTTTTGAAAATTGTGACCATAGAAAATATTGTTTTAAGAAAAAACTGAAATTCGTTATATATTTATATCGTCTAGAGAACATGTCACTTCACTGTTTCTTTTCATGATTTTAACATGCTGCTGAATACCAAATATCTAAGCCCGCACCACATAAGTGTAGGTTCATTTTTCAATAATACATATACGGAATACAACACCTTCAATGTATGGGGCTGATTTGATCTATGGGTCATGATTTTAACAAAGAGAACTTCAAACCTCTGGGCCTTGCAGATTGCTATTGAAGTATGTACAAACCATGTGACCCCTGGATCATGGCTACATTTGATCAAAGGGACACAATTTGACTTGAACACTGTACAGTACAACTGCCTTATTCTTAATATCACATATCAAGGCTCTCAGCTTTATCGATGTTGTTTTACTTGTTGTTGCATTTACCATTTTAGCACATACCTTTAAAGATCCTTAGTCACTAGTTGGTTTAAACCACATATGCGTTATTGGAAAAGTTGAAAACCACTTTAAAGTGATGTTAAGCTCTGTTGACCTATTCATGCAACAAATCGGAACGATTTGAACAACATTTAAAGATGGGCGAAGTACATTCATGTGAAGTTTTATGAAAATCTGCTCCGAGGTTTGGGCGAGATTTCGTTGATCGAGCAAAACGCTCAAAATGCGGTAATAATATCAGTTCAGAGCGTTACTGTCTTCCCATATTTTAAGATCCAAATATGTACATTTTCTAATAGATTCGACCAACATTTATTTGATTAAAACATTTTTTTTACAATAGATGTATAGCTGATAACAAACATTAAATTTTTAATCAACAAAACACCTTTGGCGCTTTGTTTGTATTCATTGATCGCTGTATTCATTTTTTCCGACACGACTCTTAACTGCAGCGTCTCGTTCATGTTCCAAATATAAAAACACAATATAATGATAAAGCATTTAAACGTAAATAAAATTTCATCTATGCACTTTAAAACATTGAGTTCAAATGTCGATCATAAAATCTAACTAGGCTTTCACAAACGTGTACCATATTGAAATTCTATTAAGTATTAAATCAAAAAATGTACACACGTTATGTTTTAAAAAAAAAGAGTTAAATATCGGTTCATAGAAATACATTGGCACCTGCATGTATTTAAACACCTGGGTATGGAGGAGCAAGCTTGGGATAACTAACGAAAATCTAGTGGTGTGAGTGTTAAGCGGCATTTGAACCAAGCAACACTCCTTCCCTACACCAGAATCATACCATAAGATCATTGTCCCCAAAGTGGAAAACAATGTTAATGGAACACAATATAATTAATAATTATACGGTTTATATACTGTTTAATTAAACTGATATCGTTTGACGACGCAAAAGACTACGCCCGTGTTAAAATGTGTGGTTTTGTGATCTAACATCGACTTGGCGGCAGCCGTTTTTTCAATACATAATAATTATTTCCCAATATATTCAAAACAAAATTAGAAATATAAGAACTCGTTTTCTTATAACGTTTCATGTTGATCGGACAATTTAATTAGTGTGCTGAAGATTTTCACATTATCAATATCATTAAAAAGAACTGCCATGACAGCCACGTGTTTCACGCTCCGGAACTCTTTTTGAAGTCACACGAGACATCATCAGAATAAATTCTGAATGCAATGTTTATTTCGATTTGCAAAATGGCTTTAAGGGTATTCAACCGAATTAACTCATTTTGTAAATCGACAAATACAATGTCGTTAGCATGATCACACGGCGACGTAATATAGATGGCGTGTGTGTGTGTGTGCGTGGATTTGTGTGCTTACATTATCTCAAACAGTTGAAATAATGATTTGGAGTCAATGTTACAAATGCGTATTTAGTTATAAAACGCACGAAGAGATAATGAATACGCCAGATTCTATAAATAAACCAACAATTTATTCTATAATATCAAATGGTATAAGCATAGGAAATTTATAAATAATAAAATAAGTGACAAAATTAAATGTAAACAAGAGCACTGCATAGCGGTTGCCAACGCCCGGCTGTGGGTGTTGTTTTGAATAAATGAAAGCATGTCAGAAGAAGAAGGAAGAAAGGTAAGTTTATAAAAAAAATAGGGGTCACAGTGACCTTGACCTTTGACCTAGTGACCAAACAATGGGTGTGGCGTGTAGACATCATCAAGGTGCAGCTACATACAAGTTGTAAGACGCCGGACGGCAGATGCCGGTCAGCAGACGACGAGCTTGCTAAGTCAATACCTCGGATTTTCTCCGAAACAGCCGAGCTAAAAATAATTTCAACGGTTTTAAGATAGAAAAATGTTAAAATCTCAAAATATACGTATATTAATGTTTTCACAAAATAAATTAATAACAAACATCCTGAGAAAATTGCTCACCACAAACAATTCGATATTCCACTTGACCAATCATGTATTACATTCAAAATTTTACTAACCACACATGCATCTTTTTGTCAAAATATAATTCATCTTAAAATTTTTACACAATACATTATCACATGTTGCTCACAAATTATGTGTTCATACACTGGTTAATGTTTCTCGATATCTTGCAATGCCCAAACAAGTTTTGACATCGACAAAAGATCCGAAAGCTTCATCATCTCATGTAGACATTTGTAGAAGAAATCTGGAGAGTCAATCTTCATCTGAAGAAGTAGTGCAACTTCACCGGCAGTGATTCGTCCCGGCAAAACACTAAGGTCAAGACAAAGGAACGATATTTTATATTTACATCTATGCATTTCTTAGAGTATAGCACTAACATGTTCAAGCAGCAATGAAGCAATGTCTGATAATGTCCGTTATTTGTATATTCACAAAACGACACATTCTTAATTGTATAAGTGGACATATCAAGACGTGGCTTAAATACGCTCACGCGATTTTGGCAACAAACAAATTTTACTTTTGTTGTACTTTCAGTTCAGAGACATAAAGTACAATAACAATTTATATCTTGCATCGCGTGAACAGGCAAAAAGAATAGTTTTCAGCTCTTAAAGTGTATTGACCATCACAAATAAACAAGAGGGCAGTAATGGATCATGAGCACTCATCTGTGAGCTGTTCTTGAGAGCAGAGATGTTTTTATGCTTATAAAGTCGATTAACCGTTGGATCCCCGGTTCATAGCCATATTAATCTCAGTGACATAATTTGAACAAAAACTAAGTAAAATACCACTGTACGATATTACGTACCAAATAGAACACATTTTTTATTTGTTGTTTAAGCTTTTACGTTTTTAAAGTCTAAAGTAACAATAATAACCCTGGGGCGACGCATGTTTTGACCCCTGGGCGAGACAAATTTCGACCCCGGGGAAATGATATTAATCCTCAAGGACAAAGAAGAGTTTTAAAGATATTGTGTAATATAAGTCCATATAAAGCAATCAATACACTTGCCGTGGCCAGTTTTGTCCCGATGGCATGATTTTTAAAAACTCTGTAGAAAATTACGATACAATGTTACATACCGAATATTACACCCCTGTTTTTTTTACCAACAGAGAAGCAAATGCGGTAATTTGCTAATCAGGTATGTATTTACCAAGTGGCCCACTGAGTGGTCAAAGTTTTTACCTCAGGGACATGATTTGATCAAACTATTGAAAACCAAACATCTAAGCCCATAGCGCTATAGTCAAAAGATGGGGCCATTTTTTATCCCAATGGCATGATGCTTGCCACAATAAGCCTATGATGTTTCAAACTACATATAAGAGCTGTGTCTTTAGTCGTTTTTGCATCTACATAAACTATGTGAATCCTGGAGCTTTATGAATGTGTACCCACGGGACATAATGTAAGCAAACTTTGTACATGCCCACTTCATGATTCTAAATACCAAATATTCTGGCTGTCAGCTCAATCAATTGTGAGAACCTTGTTGTTTCAGAGATTTTTCAATTATTTCAGTTTATATATATTAAGGTCTTGTGGATCTCTGTATGTTTCAGATTTGACCGAATGGGCAATATTAAAAACATTTTAGTGGACGCCTGCACAATGTCAAATACAATTTAAATGGAGACTATTCATTAAGTTTTCATGTTTAAATCTATGTTTAGCTCCGTTGACTTTATATGGACAGACAATGATTCGAATAACTTTGAAAGTCGATCACCCAAGGATCATTCATGTGAAATGTCGTGAAAATTTTCCATGCGATATAGGACGAAGAACACAGAAAAAAGGCGATACCAAATGCTCATCTTGTACACACTGTAAACAGGTGACCTCAACACTAACAAAAGAAAAAAAAGTATTTCTATTTCTAACTTTAAATTTGTATTACCTGTTCAGATCGTTTTTGTCTTTCCATCTTTTAAGATCAGAATCTGTCCATTTTCGCACAGTTTCGACGGTTCTGTTGGAACCCGATACCCTAGACACTGTTCTACCTGAGTCCACATGGTCAACTGTTCGGACAGGTTCTGAGTTGACCTGCATGTAACGAAATGCACATACCAACATATCAATTTTGATAGTTATTTAGACCCAGTAAAACGAGCATTACATTATTTATGTGCCCAAGCCAATTATTAGATTAGCAAGGTAATTACAATTGTATTTTATAAAATACGATAAACGAAATGCGTACGTTATTAGTATATCAACTATATTAAATAAAACTGTTTTATGTTTTCTATACACAACACTTCTAAATCATATTACATATACGCTTAGAATACACTTAGAGTAACTGATATTTCTAGCACAGGTATTACACATTTTTCAGAATTATTACATGCATAACGTTACACATAAACAAAGAACGGTACCACAAATGCAACACGACGTTCCAAAAATAGCCAATCCCGGTGATACACGTACCGGTTTTGCAATTTCAGGTTTAATGACAGGCTCCTTTTGCTCCTGGCCTAGGTTCCATTGTTTCCCCATCTCCTTCAACAGGCCAGCCATTTTATCCTCAAAGGGATACTTCCCGCTAAACTCGTAGAACAATTTAGCGCCACAGATGAATCCCAGCCAACCGTCTGGCACGTAGCCGCGTTCCATTTTCAACGGAATGATCTTCTTACTCTTCTGGAACGCATACTCGGCCTCTGAAGTACATGGTAAATGATTAGGTATAAAATAGTATGGCATACTATCTTTGCAATACAGTCGGGAAAGTATTTGATTAAGACAGTGGGAAATAGTTGCAAGTCAGTGGGGCATAGTATTTTGGCAAGACAGTAAAGCATGGTATTTTTGCAAGACAGTGTAACATAGTATTTTTGCAAGACAGTAGGGTATAGTTTTTTGCTTTAGTTTTTCTTCGGAAAATGAGACATTAATATAACTCATTATACTGTTATTATACTCAGCTGGCGGGTAAGAATTTTTGAAACTCTATAAGGATGTTGAAATATTAACTTTTTAATATTGGTAAGCTTTTTTATTTGACCACGTATTTTTCAAAACATCCACTTATTGTTAAAGGCTTACACAATGAATTCGTGCTTATGTGTTAATGTGTTCAAAA
Source organism: Dreissena polymorpha (assembly GCF_020536995.1). Taxonomy (NCBI): domain Eukaryota; kingdom Metazoa; phylum Mollusca; class Bivalvia; order Myida; family Dreissenidae; genus Dreissena; species Dreissena polymorpha. Next base: position 209,410,910 of record NC_068355.1, read on the forward strand.
TTTCGTTAAACAATATTTTACATAAAGTAACATTAACTACACAACTGCTCAGCACTTTGGAACAAAACCCAAATGATAGAGTTTTTCATTGTATTAAAACAAATTGATCAAAACTAATATTTCAAGCAGCAATCCAAGCTTTTTCGAATTTAAGCTAAACTTGTACGCTCAGTATATAATGTTACAAGAGACAAACCGGCTCTGCAGTTTGGGCTGTTCTTGTACTTCTGTGACATGCACATCAGAACTAGTTCTGCATTTTCCACCGCGCTGGCCATGGCTTGTAGAGTAGATCCACCCATTTCATCAATATCCATCCACACCTGGCAATTAAAAGACGGTCGATGTTTTAATCGAAATGTATATCAATGTGGAACACAAAATGAAGTTTAATGTATCAGTTTATCAACATATTTTAAACAAATTCTGCGCAAGTATTTGAGTATTTATTTACAATTGCAATTAACTCAAAGACTTAAAGATTTCAAGAAAATAACACAAGTTGTCATTTACAATTAAATGGACATTATACATTCATCAATAGGGCACTGTGGTATGCTTTACTATGTTAAATTAAAGCGCATTAGATATTGTATTAACTTAATTTATGCAAATGTAAAACTTAAATATAAAAAAAAGAAATTAAATAAAGCATCTTTTTAATTAATTGGTAAAGACAATAAGTGCGTACTCTAAAGCCGTTAAGTTTGAGTTGATCTCTTATCCGTTTCATAATCTCTTGATCGGACCACTGATAGGAGATCATCACGTGACCTCGGTCGACCTTTTCCTCGCCTGAAAAACATAGTTAAGATTATTATTTAAGGAACTATACACTAGATTACCTACACGGCATTAAAAGCATATTTATGCATACACCTTCGTCTGGCAAAGTTGTTAACATGTTTTCAAGTTCTACAGATGTAAGCAATAATATCGAAACGGTTATTTTCTGGAAAGAATATATGGCAATCTAAGCCCTGGTGCTTCAGGCTGTTTAAAGAACTTTGTCAAAATAAGAGACAGTTTATTAATAACGTATGGAGAAACATACAGGTAACACCAAATATAACTTTCTTATTATATGATATTTGTTAGCAAAATAAGCGTGTGTTTTTGTCTTGGTAATGTCTTATAATTGTACAATTATTGCAATTATGATGATTAAAATGTATGCATTTACATGAATGGAATACCCTACTTTATTACTTTATGACTATATAGTGTCTGTAACTTTATAATCGAACACATCCTAGCATTTGTTCTCATAATTGAAAACTGACAGACTACCTGCTTTTCTTTCGGAAAAATTAATTCGATCAAAGCAATATTTACAATAAAAATATAGCTGAAAATCAAAACTAAAATGTTCTTTCAATTAAAATACCTTTAGCACTATGTGTTTCCCTGGAACGTTTATTAACTCCTTCTGACTTTGCTCTGACTGCTGTATCTTCTTCCAGTTTCAAAGCTAAAAATAGCATGAAACGGTACACTGTTAACACCAATACAATTTGATATATATACTTAGGGGTAGACTGGTCAAATGTAAAGATAATACAATTTAACTGTGTTTTTATACCTTATGTAAATATTTACATAAACCATAATAAATTGAAAATAAATATTCAATCTAACATGTAAACATTTGTTTACTGTGTATATGCTAAAGTATAATCATATATAAAACAAAATTTATTAATGAATAATATAATCATACCAAAATCTCTGTATTTTTGGAGCTCACATGTCTTTAGCATGTCTCGATGATTCCACAATGCACCATTGCAAGCTTTCTTGATGTTGACATTTTCCGATTTCTTTAGTTCGAACAACAGTTCCAGTACGCCTAGGTCCTCAGTACTGACCACCTTCTGCTGATTATCTTTGTCAAAGCTCAGAGCCCATATTGCATGCACACTTTCTAAAAAAAATAGAACCAATCAATAATGGTAAATTAAAGCTTAAAGCATCAACACATATAAAGTGTTTTTTATGCTCTTATACTCCAATCACCGACTTGAAAATAAAGATTAGTTGGTGTACAAAGCAGTGTGTTTCATTGATAACATAGAACAAATTATAAGATTTGCATCGGTTGGCCACTAAGTATTTGCAAGAGAATGCAAAGATTCACAGTTGCATTTAAAAAAGTATGTGGATCTTCTTGGTAGAAATCAAGTAAAAAATAATGCCACAGAAAATGTATCTTTAACATAAACATTTATGATTTTCTGTACATCCTCGTAACAATCTGAAATGGCGAATGTTCTTTACATGCAGTTGAAGTTATTAATGCACCATATGACTATACTTAACTTTCTATATTCATACAACGTGCAGCTTGAAATAGCAACTTTGACTTTCTGAGTTAAACATACATGTGTTGATGTCAACAATTGTGGAAAATATTAGAGAATACTGTGTTTACAAAAGGCCAAATCTGATCTATGTAATTTTATTTAACATGTCTTTTCGCACTTTTTAGCACGTGGTGCAATATAATTTTTGCCTAATGTGTAATAACCGGAACTATGTAAATCGACACTAAAATATGCTGTACACTGTAGTTAAAATTTATAAGAACATCAATGGTTATCGAAAAATACATTTTTACCCAATTGCTCTTCTTCATTGCCGGTTCGACCCAATTTCACGAGCAACTCCAGGGCACCAAGCTCAACCAGCAATTTCTTGTTGGCATCATTTTGAGCAATCATTCGGATTGCTGAATAAGTTGAAAGCGGTAGCAATAAATCAATTGTTTTTAACATTACATTCGTTATCTGCATTAGCAAACGAAAAGCTATAAAATTACAACGAAAAACACAAGTACTCTTATAGTTTTCGACATAAAGCTGACAATAAGGCAAGCCGATCGAAATTCTGACTTGGCTATAAACAAAAAAAATCGAAACGCCTGGTTACAGATACAATATTTTTGGACCGAAAAACAACTTGTCCGGTGGTTATTTCAATATATTCATAATATAAACTTTGTAAAAATTATTTTTTTAAAGTATAAAAACACTTTACAGCAACAGTTATAAGGCGTAAACAAGTTGTTTGTTTCCAATAACCTGACAGACCTTAATTTTTGCGCAGCTTCGCACATTTGTTCGGCCATTCAGATTTAGTTTCCGATTCAGTGTTACAATCCTTAAAATTCACTAAATTAACAATAACTTATAAAGAAAGAACTTTGCTTTTCGAGACAATTGGACAATTTCTGTATAACTTATGTAATAACACATTAACGCAAGGAAAAGTTTAGGTGACTTACCTTTTTTAAAGGTAAAGGCAATGGCCAAGGATTGAACTTATAGTCTGATAATGATACTAGACTCATCTTCAACACATAAGTGAAACAAACAAAAAAATAACGAAGGAGATCAAAAACAAACGAAAAATAATAACGAAGGAGATCAATGTACATACTGTAACCACACTCTTTGCATGACCATCCATTACAGCGGCGTAGTTTGGTTGCCAGACCTTTCTGAAGAACTTTTAGGAGAAACTTAACCCGATCATGCGCTGCATTGATTATTTCACTCTCTGCCTCGTTTACTATACCTGTAAATTATTCAATGAATATTTTGTCATGGTGTCAGCGCCTTGACAATTTCTAAACATGACAGACATCGATGAATACCCAGTAAATCTAGTATACTTGTAACATTCACATTAGAGCGATGTCATTCATGAAGACATTATCGCAGAGGCAATGATTATTCACATGTACAATATGAATATTTAATGCCTATTTGCATTTTTTCTTAATTTTATTATAAACAATATTAAAATCTGAACCTGAGTGAACATATCAGGATTTTTTGTAACCCTATTATTTCCTTTTTTGGTAAGAAAGACATACTCGCTAATGTTGCCAGAGCGGTCAAACTAAACATCTCGTCAGTAGAGGTCAGGTAGGGCTGCATGACGCTCGTAAAGTCGAGAGTCCGGAGACGTTGGTTGTTATTAGGTCTCATTGAAACGTTGTGGGCGACTGACAGACAAAACTTCATCAGCTTGGCTTCTTCTTTCTAAACAATTACATGCCACGAGACTACAATAAGTAGCATCATCAAAATACGTGAAATTCAAACCAAAGCCGGCAGACACATGGACGAATGTTACTTTCAAAATACTTAACTCATTTGTTTACGAATGTTTATCATACACATTTTAGATTGTTCGACCATTGATAACAGCACAATCTATCATAAGCATAGAAGCTTTAAGGTTTCAAACGCAAAAATAGTTGAGTGATAATTAATAACAAGTAATAGTATATAAAGATCACTATAACCAATGAAATAAAGTCTTACCGACAACTTTGGTTCCTGACTCAGAAGATGTCTTGGGGCATATTTGAGTAGAATATCTTTGATAGTTTCCAAATATTCCTTATGATTTGCCAGCTCTATCGAAATAGCATCTGATGAATCAGAGAAATTCACGGCCGTCAAGACAGCATTTATCATTGGGTTGTAGGCTTTCTTGTTCGTCTTTCCATCATCTCCCATCCAACCACGCCTGTACATCCGGATCAAACAATCACACACCAGGCCCATGAACTTCGTCTCAAGCAGAATATTGGCAATGCCCAACCGAAACTGGATTCTCTGCTGCAAAGATCCGCGTTTGAGGGTAAAGTAAGAATTGTAAAATTGTAAAATTGCGTTCCTGATGTTCATATTATAAACTCCTTCTTCGTTTATTTTGTCTTCTACAACAAGTACTTCTGATGCAGTTGTTTTCAATTTACTGTATGTTTTTGTCTTCAATTCGTTTAATTCTTCTTCTGTCAATGGCTTATTATCCTTCTTTTCATCATCGTCATCATTAACGTCTTCGTCTTCTTCCTCCTCAAAAACGTTTTTGTCGTCTGGTGCATGCCCATGTTTCGTATCAATAATTATCTCCTTAGGTACATGATGCTCTCGGTATGCACTATTACGTAATATGGGTTGTTCAATGACTTTTCTCTGCGAAACAACGTTTGATTCGTGGTGTGTCGTGTCCTTAGCTTCTGTTACATCATTCACGTCTTCAATAGCTTCAGGTTTCACTTTACGGGTGTTTATGGACATCATCTTTGAGCCTGAACAACTACCAACTCCTTTTTCAGAATTCAATTTCGTACTTGAATTATTAATTGAATGATCTTCGGGTTCGTCTGGTAAACTTACAACTGGTTTCAAAAAATGTTCTGAACTACCAATCGCTTTATCTGTGTAAACAAATGTTTGTTCAGAATTGTCTAAAATCTCTTCGGATTTGTTTTTATTTGTTGCAACGGATGAGTTACAAATTCTTTCATCAGACGTTTGATTCTGTTTAAATGGAGCAGTTTCCGGACTCAAAACTTCTTCTGTTTGATCTGTGCATGAAATTTGAGCAGATTGATTACCACGGAATTTTGATCCACGCTGCTTTGAGTTTAAAATGTCTTTATTTGAAATGGAGTCAATGACAGAAGCTGGTTTTGCTCCACATAACGGTGCAGACCCCATCAGTTTTAACTGTCAAAACCTTTCCAGTGGGAAAACACACAAGAATTAGCATAAGCAGTCATAAAGATGATTTTCAAATGAAACATATTTTATAAGGAGATTCTTGCTTTAAGTTACTGATAATGTTAATGTGTAAATTATTGAAATGCTTTGGATATGTCAGTATTTTTGCACATAAAATTAGAAGTATAAATGAAGTGGACATACTTTTTCTTTCAAACACGTTATTTTATGTAGTTATGTTTTATGCATGAATTCTTTATCGGGTTTCATTATAACAATTTTCCCTATGTTTGATTTAGAAGTCAATTTAATAAATTAATACTTCTCACTTGGTATGAAAAAATATATTTTACACATTTAAAAAAAAATTATCACTCAGTGACACACTTTATGTGTTGTCTTACTTACTGTGTATGTTTATTTATGTTTAAGTATTGTGCAAGATGAGTGTATTGAGCTTCTTAACCTTTAAATCAAATTCAACAAGGGCTGTTTGTAAAACATGCATGCCCCCCATATAGTCTCTCCGTTGTAGTGACAGCCATTGTGTGAATATGTTTTTTGTCACTGTGACTTTGACCTTTGACCTAGTGACCTGAAAACAATAGGGGTCATCTGCAAGTCATGATCAATGTACCTATGAAGTTTTTATGATCCTAGCCATAAGCGTTCTTAAGTTATCATCCGGAAACCATTTCACTATTTCGGGTAACCGTGACCTTGACCTTTGATCTAGTGACCTGAAAATCAAAAGGGGTCATCTGCGAGTCATGATCAATCTACCTATCAAGTTTCATGATCCTAGGAATAAGCGTTCTTGAGTTATCATCCGGAAACCATTTTACTATTTCGGGTCACCGTGAACTTGACCTTTGACCTAGTGACCTAAAAATCGATAGGGGTTATCTGCGAGTCATGATCAATGTACCTATGAAGTTTCATGATCCTAGGCATAAGCGTTCTTGAGTTATCATCCGGAAACCATTTTAATATTTCGGGTCACCATGACCTTGACCTTTGACCTAGTGACCTCAAAAACAATAGGGGTCATCTGAGAGTCATGATCAATGTACCTATGAAGTTTCATGATCGCAGCCATTAGCGTTCTTGAGTTATCATCCGGAAACCATTTTACTATTTCAGGTCACCGTGACCTTAACCTTTGATATAGTGACCTGAAAATCGATAGGGGTCAACTGCAAATCATGATCAATCAACCTATCAAGTTTCATGATCCTAGGCATAAGCGTTCTTGAGTTATCATCCGGAAACCATTTTACTATTTTGAGTCACCGTTACCTTGACATTTGACCTAGTGACCTCAAAATCATTAGGGGTCATCTGCGAGTCATGATCAATGTACCTATGAAGTTTCATGATCCTAGGCCCAAGCGTTCTTGAGTTATCATCCGGAAACCACCTGGTAGACGGACCGACAGACCGACCGACATGTGCAAAGCAATATACCCCCTCTTCTACGAAGGGGGGCATAATAATTTAACTTGAACCTTTAATAATTTAGTATAAACTTTATATACAATGAATAAAGTATGCATTTAAATATAAAGAAGCATTAAATATGGTAAGAAACAAGGGCTGTTTGTAAAACATGCATGCCCCCCATATGGGCTGTCAGTTGTAGTGGCAGTCATTGTGTGAATACGTTTTTAGTCACTGTGACCTTGACCATTGACCTAATATAAGATATCATCCGGAAATCATTGTACTCTTTCGAGTCACTGTGACCTTGACCTTTGACCTAGTGACCTGAAAATCAATAGGGGTCATCTGCCAGTCATGATCAATGTACCTATGAAGTTTCATGATCCTAGGCGTAAGCATTCTTGAGTGTTCATCCGGAAACCATTTTACTATTTCGAGTCACTGTGACCTTTACCTTTGACCTTGTGACCTAACAAGAGCTGTCAGAGGACAGCGCGCTTGAGTATTCGAGTGCTTGACAGTACAACGTAAGCCATCATGGCGAAATTGTTCATATTCAATAATTTATTAGACGATCTTTCAAAAATAAAAAAAGGAAAACAAAATTGGGGGGGGATAGGGGGGGGGGTGGGGGTGAGAGGGGGGTATAATGTGGGGGTGGTGGTAATTTATTAGATGTTTAAAAAAAATTGGGGGTGGGGGGGTAGGGGGGAATGAGAGGGGGTATAATGTGGGGTGTGGTAATTAATGAGATGTTAAAAAAAAATTGGGGGGTGGTTGGGGGGTAAGAGGGGGGTATAATGTGGGGGTGTGGTAATTTATTAGATGTTTGAAAAACAAATTGGGGGGGGGGGGGTTGGTGGGTAGGGGGGTGGGGGTGAGAGGGGGGTATAATGTGGGGTGTGGTAATTCATTAGATGTTAAAAAAAATTGGGGGGTGGGGGTGAGAGGGGGGTATTATGTGGGGTGTGGTAATTAATTAGATGTTTAAAAAAAAATTGGGGGGGGGGATGGGGGGCGGTAGGGAGGGTGGGGGTGAGAGGGGGTATAATGTGTGGTGTGGTAATTTATTAGATGTTTAAATTAAAAAAATGTTTTTTTTTGGGGGGGTGGGGGGTGGGGGGTAGGGGTCGGGGGGAGTGAGAGGGGCAGGGGTGGCGAAATCTCAAAAAACTATACTTGTCCACGGACAACAATTTAGGAAATTTAACTTGTCCGTTGCTGAACTACACTTGTCCGTTAAACTTAATGTTTATATAAATTATAAACGCATTTATTGTTAAACCTACACATGTACCATTCTAATCAGATAAAAAAAGTAGCCAGTTTCTTAGAAAACTGATGATGGCAACGGTGTAATCCTCGTGGAAATTGTGCATTTCATGCGTAATATTGTCAAAACATTTTTTCATCACGTTAAGCGTTTTAACAAAGACTCGTTGAATTAATTACACACAACTGTACACGTTTTGTTTTATTCTCAAATGAGCATAAGTAAATGTGTAATCCGACAAACACTTCTGAATTTTAATGACAGCCATTTCCTTATGCAACGTAACTATCCGGCAATGCTCGAATTTGTATGAAATAACATGAGAAAAAATTGATGCTAGAATTTAGCCAACATGTGGTATGGAAAGATATAAAACCCGGAATGTCCGGAAAACCCGGAATTCTTTTAGGTAAAACACGGAAAAGGTAAAAATGGTTATAAATGCATTATTATTCGTCCGATATGAATTATAAAGAAGAGCCTCCAAAGCTTCTAACGATGTAAACATATTGTATTGCAGGGTCGGGGTCGGTCTGTAAATTGCGGTCAAAGTCCGTCTACTTTTAGGTTTTTTTTCGCACACAAAAAGGCCTAATGGAAAACCCGGAAAAGGTAAAAGTGGTTTATAGGAAACAGTTTTATTAATTCGATATTAATTATAATGGTACCTTTGAAAAGAGGATCCTGATACAGTAAGTGCCTACGAATGATTTTGATCTATATCTTATATTGAGGGTAAATAGTATATATGATGACTTTTGTTATCGTGAGAGCAATAAGGAAAAGACAGCGGGTGGTTTGACTATTTTCCCTCATGATCTTATTTCTGGAGTTAACTTATTATTTTAATTAAAAACATGCGACGATGTTTTTGTTTAATTTCATTGTGCCTTAGAAAGTTACAGTTATGTTGCTCTGGTGAACATACAACCATTGAGTAGTTGAATAGTTTAATCAAATTAAGCGTATTCTCTTTTATTGTAGTTTGATTGAAATTGTCGTGCAATTAGGTTAATTAGTGTTTTGCTTTTGAAGGTTTTCTTTTTCTTTTGGCAAAGTGTAATGTTTCGGCGCCCTTAAACCGGGTCTAAACCTCAGGCTATGCGTTGCTTTGCATTGGCCATGTTAATGCGGTGACCCCAGTGTGTGTCGTGTTTTTTGTCTTGTGTCTAATTAAATTGCAATTGGCCACATGCCTAAAATGACCGGCCTTGTTTTGACGATACAATAATTTACTGCAGATGCAACTTGATATTAACGTTATTTATAATTGATATTGGACTCGAATCTGTTAATTCATCCAAAATACACAATTATTAAACAGCGTACATTCATCAGCATAATTCGCTAAACGTAATATGAAGCGATGTATCTTATTAGAATTTTCAAAACCCTATTGTGTGTGTTTCCAAAATAATCGTACATTATGATAGTATGACGATATTTTGTACAATCCTGACAGACGCGTTAACTAATTATATTTGCGTAAATTACTTGTATTGCCCTCTTTTCGTTATTATTGATGAAAACACGGAGCTTCATATCACGTTCGGTTATCTCTAGCGCCACCTCTGTTTGGAGTTGTATTATTTATTGAGTCAACTATACTTCCAAGATGGTACTTGTAACCGATAGTAAAAATGAAGATAAGTAAGTTTATATGTCTTCGACGATATCACAAGTCCCTTAAATGTAACATGTGGAAAACAGCAATTAAGATTAAAGAAACCGCAGCTTATGTAATTTACGTCATGCACAACACGTGTAAAACATTGCCCAATTACCGGGGTCTTTGTGCCGATGTCGTTTGAACCGATAACGAACACAACAACCTGTAATGATGGTTTAATGTACAATGAACAGGATTTGATGTGAATAAAAGATAATATATCCCTTTTCCGTATATACAAGAGAAATTGAGAAAAATAAGTTTCAGTCTCGCGAAAATGTGACATTTGATGTCGTGGGGACAAAGCAGGATGAAGATCCTTATCGCGCATGCATACCACCGCTTTAGTTTTACATGAAATTGGTGGGGTTATCACAGGGGAGGGGCGGAGGCGGGCACAAATCTTGACCAAAGCGTGACCAAACGATCGTTATTTGGGCATTCATAACGTTGAATATAAGTGACACGAGTGTGGTGCTTTGTGGAAATTTCGGTTTGGGGGACTCAAAAAATGTATTTGAAAATCTTAACAAGTATTATCAAAGTACGGAATCCGGATAGTGCCATTAATAATCTCGTCCTCCTTTCATTACGGGCGATAGAACAAGTAATATCAAGAAACATGATGGTTATAATGACGTTTCTATGGTGTTTTTTTTTCAATAACAAATATGTGTCACTATGAGTTGTGTATTGGCTGCAGCGAATCTACCGTGTATCTCATTTCTGGAGAAGATCCTATCAGCAGCTAGGCCAGTGTTGACCAATTCACAATGAATTAACTTATAAGGATCTTGTGTATTCATTTTTGATACAGTGTATTCATGGCTCAAATCTCATTATTGCTGGTATGACACACCGTACTTTGTACGACTAAACAATACAAATGTAATAAATCCAGAAACAGAAACTTAAGTGAAATGGCGAGTTGATACGGATTAAACTGTATATAATTCAATACAAATATTTACAAATACACACAATCGATCTTTAAAAAAAAAAAACATGTTTTTTTTTAATTCCGTAGTATTGTTCTGATATTGTAGATGTGTTTAGAAGATCATCATATTTGCCAAACATTTACAGGGATATTTTTATGATATAATAGAATAACATTATCACTTACAAGCAGGTTTTTAAATTGCCTCGATCTGTCGATCAAAATTACATTCGCAACCTTATTCAACATATAAATTATTGTGTTCTTTATTAATTAGGAAACATACATGCATTCCTAAATGAAAACTTTATTTTTAATATACATTCTGTTTTTGACGGTAATAGTCGTTTTACTGCGACAGTGAATTGTTAGCATGAATTAGCTTTACACATAAGTATATAGCCTCTGTATGGGGGAATTAGGTAGAGTCCGACAGATTCCTGTACAATTGAGGTTAATAGAGGCAAATATTACAAGGGCCAGAACTTCCTAAATAATAGGCAATATATAACTTCCGGCATTAACGTACAATTGCATGTCGCCCTGAAGAATGTCCATGAGTATAAATGAAAATCCATTGAAATAATAAGAGGATATGCGTTCACAAGAAATTATTCTTATACTTAGTATATTGAAAAAATAATCCAAGGGTCATTACTTCAGTTTAACGGTAAGCGATATTTAAATTTTCGAATAAAAGACGGGAGAGCTTATGTCCGCCCCTATAAAATTGACGGGAGGGTTTTTATCCGGATGCCTTATATCCCTATTATATGCATGTAAAGTGATAATGTCGAAAGAAAAGCGTGTTGCACGAAAATCGACTTTAAATACTCCAACTGAATTTTATAGGGTTCGGCCAAGAAAAAAACAACTTAGGGTCGGGCTTGACCGGAAAACAATTTTAAGCCGCTTTAAAACCTGTACCTTTAAAACAGAAAATGTCATAATTGTGTATGGTAAATCAAACAACTTAGATCCAACCTACAGCGCACATCTGATATTGAAAAAAGACTTTGCATATGTTAGGAACGTCATATTCTTTTGTTATCGTGAGAGCAATAAGGAAAAGACAGCGGGTGGTTTGACTATTTTCCCTCATGATCTTATTTCTGGAGTTAACTTATTATTTTAATTAAAAACATGCGACGATGTTTTTGTTTAATTTCATTGTGCCTTAGAAAGTTACAGTTATGTTGCTCTGGTGAACATACAACCATTGAGTAGTTGAATAGTTTAATCAAATTAAGCGTATTCTCTTTTATTGTAGTTTGATTGAAATTGTCGTGCAATTAGGTTAATTAGTGTTTTGCTTTTGAAGGTTTTCTTTTTCTTTTGGCAAAGTGTAATGTTTCGGCGCCCTTAAACCGGGTCTAAACCTCAGGCTATGCGTTGCTTTGCATTGGCCATGTTAATGCGGTGACCCCAGTGTGTGTCGTGTTTTTTGTCTTGTGTCTAATTAAATTGCAATTGGCCACATGCCTAAAATGACCGGCCTTGTTTTGACGATACAATAATTTACTGCAGATGCAACTTGATATTAACGTTATTTATAATTGATATTGGACTCGAATCTGTTAATTCATCCAAAATACACAATATTAAACAGCGTACATTCATCAGCATAATTCGCTAAACGTAATATGAAGCGATGTATCTTATTAGAATTTTCAAAACCCTATTGTGTGTGTTTCCAAAATAATCGTACATTATGATAGTATGACGATATTTTGTACAATCCTGACAGACGCGTTAACTAATTATATTTGCGTAAATTACTTGTATTGCCCTCTTTTCGTTATTATTGATGAAAACACGGAGCTTCATATCACGTTCGGTTATCTCTAGCGCCACCTCTGTTTGGAGTTGTATTATTTATTGAGTCAACTATACTTCCAAGATGGTACTTGTAACCGATAGTAAAAATGAAGATAAGTAAGTTTATATGTCTTCGACGATATCACAAGTCCCTTAAATGTAACATGTGGAAAACAGCAATTAAGATTAAAGAAACCGCAGCTTATGTAATTTACGTCATGCACAACACGTGTAAAACATTGCCCAATTACCGGGGTCTTTGTGCCGATGTCGTTTGAACCGATAACGAACACAACAACCTGTAATGATGGTTTAATGTACAATGAACAGGATTTGATGTGAATAAAAGATAATATATCCCTTTTCCGTATATACAAGAGAAATTGAGAAAAATAAGTTTCAGTCTCGCGAAAATGTGACATTTGATGTCGTGGGGACAAAGCAGGATGAAGATCCTTATCGCGCATGCATACCACCGCTTTAGTTTTACATGAAATTGGTGGGGTTATCACAGGGGAGGGGCGGAGGCGGGCACAAATCTTGACCAAAGCGTGACCAAACGATCGTTATTTGGGCATTCATAACGTTGAATATAAGTGACACGAGTGTGGTGCTTTGTGGAAATTTCGGTTTGGGGGACTCAAAAAATGTATTTGAAAATCTTAACAAGTATTATCAAAGTACGGAATCCGGATAGTGCCATTAATAATCTCGTCCTCCTTTCATTACGGGCGATAGAACAAGTAATATCAAGAAACATGATGGTTATAATGACGTTTCTATGGTGTTTTTTTTTTCAATAACAAATATGTGTCACTATGAGTTGTGTATTGGCTGCAGCGAATCTACCGTGTATCTCATTTCTGGAGAAGATCCTATCAGCAGCTAGGCCAGTGTTGACCAATTCACAATGAATTAACTTATAAGGATCTTGTGTATTCATTTTTGATACAGTGTATTCATGGCTCAAATCTCATTATTGCTGGTATGACACACCGTACTTTGTACGACTAAACAATACAAATGTAATAAATCCAGAAACAGAAACTTAAGTGAAATGGCGAGTTGATACGGATTAAACTGTATATAATTCAATACAAATATTTACAAATACACACAATCGATCTTTAAAAAAAAAAAACATGTTTTTTTTTAATTCCGTAGTATTGTTCTGATATTGTAGATGTGTTTAGAAGATCATCATATTTGCCAAACATTTACAGGGATATTTTTATGATATAATAGAATAACATTATCACTTACAAGCAGGTTTTTAAATTGCCTCGATCTGTCGATCAAAATTACATTCGCAACCTTATTCAACATATAAATTATTGTGTTCTTTATTAATTAGGAAACATACATGCATTCCTAAATGAAAACTTTATTTTTAATATACATTCTGTTTTTGACGGTAATAGTCGTTTTACTGCGACAGTGAATTGTTAGCATGAATTAGCTTTACACATAAGTATATAGCCTCTGTATGGGGGAATTAGGTAGAGTCCGACAGATTCCTGTACAATTGAGGTTAATAGAGGCAAATATTACAAGGGCCAGAACTTCCTAAATAATAGGCAATATATAACTTCCGGCATTAACGTACAATTGCATGTCGCCCTGAAGAATGTCCATGAGTATAAATGAAAATCCATTGAAATAATAAGAGGATATGCGTTCACAAGAAATTATTCTTATACTTAGTATATTGAAAAAATAATCCAAGGGTCATTACTTCAGTTTAACGGTAAGCGATATTTAAATTTTCGAATAAAAGACGGGAGAGCTTATGTCCGCCCCTATAAAATTGACGGGAGGGTTTTTATCCGGATGCCTTATATCCCTATTATATGCATGTAAAGTGATAATGTCGAAAGAAAAGCGTGTTGCACGAAAATCGACTTTAAATACTCCAAACTGAATTTTAGGGTCGGCAAGAAAAAAACAACTTAGGGTCGGGTTACCGGAAACAATTTTACGCTTTAAAACTGTACCTTTAAAACAGAAAATGTCATAATTTGGTAGGTAAATCAAACAACTTATACCAACCTACAGCGCACATCTGATATTGAAAAACTACTTTTGCATATTTTAGGAACGTCATAAATTTTCCTTCACAACGATATTATTTTAATTCAAGTCGGTAGAAAATATTGCTTTTATAATTACTTTTATCTTTTCCGAATTTTACGCAAAACATAATTAGGCATTAGAAATCATAAAACTTTACCAACTTTGGACGCTAACAAGAGTGCTAATTTGATATTGTAAAACATTATTGTTGCATGTTTTACAAACCTTAGAGGGCCTCTCTACTAGGATACCATTATAATTAATATGGAAAAAATAATATAGCTTTTATGATCACTTAAACATAGGTTTTCCTTAAATGTCGGTATCTCTGTTTTTTGTATTATATAATGTGAAATGCGCATTTTTCAGCTGATTCGTTTGATATAATTATCATGACGCTATGTTAAAAAATTAAAATTTTATTAAGAAAACATGTACATCACATGCGCAATTTTCTGGATGGACGGACTTTTTTACGTTACGTCATAGCATATTTTGATAATAACATGAATATAATATTGACACATCATTTAAATGTTATTAACTTATACAATTACAACTATTAATGTAACACTTGATCAATATCAAATTTCGTATTTTGCATGGTTTGTTTTTGAATACACGTTTAAAAACAACAAATAAAATAAGTTGTAAATAAAATTAGTTTAACACAAGACAAACACATACCATATCTCCAGGTTAATTTCAAAACTGTGTTGACTGCCATTACTACGAAAGTACAAGTTTTTAAATGAAATAACGAAATAAATCTTGAACTTCTTCCATTTAGCTTTTGTTTTGACATTTTTATTATCTTATATTTATTCAAACCAAGTAGAACAGCACATTCGTTTTTAAATACTACTTGTATGTATACGCTGCCCTGTATCTTTTTGAGCAACAGTATTTAAAAGTATTTAATTAAAATAATAGACTTGCAAAACCAGCATAGTTGTTGATAACTTGTCATCAGGCTAACGGAGTTCACATTTTGCAAATGCATTTTGTGATGTGACCTTTTTGGTCAGTCATCCTGGTTTATGACACAAAGGTTGCACTATATCAAACCATTCAGAACAGTAGTATTATGTTATAACGTATTGGGTTGTTGGTTACATGGTTAACACGTACTACAGTATTTTTAAAATGGTATCAACGCCATTGATAAGAAATGAAGCATTAGGAAGACTAGCAAGCACTGATTATCAAAGTATAAAAATGAAGTGTTTTGAAACATTACACGTGTTAATATTTGCGTACACAACCGGATTTATAAGCGGGATATTGTGAGTAAAACGCCGAAATATATTGCTGACATAATTATTTTGTTTACCAAATATCTCCGCTCAATATTTACGCCATTGCTTTCGGATTGGCCAAACGCGTCCAATTGTGTCGTATCATATGATCAATTGTTCGAGTTATCTTCTTTGTGTGGGAAAACTATTTTTTTCCTGTTTACGTGTTATTTGGTGTTTGATCTCAACAAAATCTTCCGGTCTTTACATCCATGTCAGTTGTATTTGAATGAATTTTCTTCCTGTCCAATTATGTCGTATCATATGATCAATTGTTCAAGTTTTCTTCTTTGTCAGGGAAAACTATTTTTCCTGTTTACGTGTTATTTGGTGTTTAATCTCAATATAATAATACGGTCTTTACATCAATGTCAGTTGAATTTGAATGAATTTTCTTCCTGTCTTTTTTAGTTTCGGGTTTGAATTATAAAATTGGAAAACCAATCAAGCACACGCGAGTAAGTTGTACTTCCGGAAGTAGTGTGATTTTGCTTTAAATGTAAAAAATTGCTTCATAAGCTCACCTGAAAATACGTCATGATGTTATAAGTCAGTCGTAATTGTATGTAGTGAGTTGAACCATTCAACTCGGTTAAAACCACAGCGGTGTTTTAAAACAGTATTTCAATATGTAATTTTCATTTTTGCAGATGAAATAAGCCAGGAAATGTAATGTTCAAATTATACATTATATAAATGTTTTTTATACATAATGACTATTTTACCGTCTTTGTTCAACTTTAATATAAAGTGTAATTGATTCAAACGGAACACTTCACCCAATCAACGAAACTGTACGTAATCCAACTCGGCTTTCGGCTTTTCACGTCCCAACGTCCCGACGTTTGTGAGTCTAGAAATTTAGTTAGGTAGGAGCGATGTGACACACTCTGGGTTTTCGTGACATTGCCGGGTTTTATACCTCCCCTTTGGTATTAATAATTGATTTTACAATTTAAGACGAACGTTCAACGTTTAGGTACGGAATGAACGAGCAAACCAGTCTGTACAATGCCTATTAAACAGACGGGCCGAATGTTGAAAATGCGGCATGCTAGCCTCCTGGTCTCTTATCATGCTTAAAGAATAAGCGAGACCACTGTGCAGGAGAGTGCCCATATTTTAGCTTGATTGCTCCGCAAATAGCACTGACAATGTTATCGGGTGTCAACATCCGGTTTTGTAAAACTTAATAACGGCTTTAATACAATCTATTTTTTTGTATTTCTCAACCCGACTGGTTGTTCACGGACAACTTAATTGAAAAAAATCAGTTGCCCGGACAAGCAAATGTACGACTCGGGCAACTCGGACATTTGATTTCGCCACCCCTGCAGGGGGGTATAATGTGTGGTGTGGTAATTTATTAGATGTTTAAAAAAAATTGTTTTTTTTTTTGGGGGGGGGGGCAGTAGGGGGGGTGGGGGTGAGAGGGGGGTATAAAGTGGGGTGTGGTAATTTATTACATGTTTAAAAAAAAATAATTGGGGGGGGGGGTGAGAGGGGGGTATAATGTGGGGTGTGGTAATTAATTAGATGTTTAAAAAAATTATATAATTTTTTTTTGGGGGGGTAGGGGGGGGGGTGAGAGCGGGGTATAATGTGTGGTGTGGTAATTTATTAGATGTTTAAAAAAAAATATTTTTTTTTTTTAGGGGGGTGGGGGAGTAGGGGGGGGTAGGGGGGAGTGAGAGGGGGGTATAATGTGGGGTGTGGTAATTTATTAGATGTTTAAAAAAAAAATTGACGGGGTGGGGTGGGGGGTGAGAGGGGGGTATAATGTGGGGTGTGGTAATTTATTAGATGATGTTTTAAAAAAAAAGGGGGGGGGTGAGTTGGGGGAGGGGAAACATAGGTTGGGGTGATGTTGGTAGACAAGTATGCAAAATATTAAAGCAATATGTCAAGGGACAATGAAAAAAATAACAAATGATCCCACACTGACATGAACAAATATCCGCTATTTATTAAACATGAAATTTAAGCTTATTGCATTTGTTTCCCCTGTATATAAGAAAGATATAATAGTGTATTACCTTCCCTGTCCTGCTTATATTTATATTAATCAACAAAATTAAACATTAACACAATATTTAATATACAAAATATACAAAAAAAAATCTCATATTCTGATATTTTTTTTTTACTGATCCACTTTATTTTACTCAAATGAGGATGTTTCATTGGACTGATAATAATAAATTTAGGATTACAGACCAGTTGCTTCAGTTATATTGTTCAGAGTTCGCCCTGTTGGCCGCGTATGCGTTCTTAAGTTATCATCCAAAAACCATTTTACTATTTCGGGTCACCGTTACCTTGACCTTTGACCTAGTGACCTCAAAATCAATAGGGATCATTTGCGAGTCATGATCAATGTACCTATGAAGTTTCATGATCCTAGGCCCAAGCATTCTTGAGTTATCATCCGGAAACCACCTGGTGGACCGACCGACAGACCAACCGACCAACAGACCGACATGTGCAAAGCAATATACCCCCTCTTCTTCGAAGGGGGGCATAATAAAATTATTATATAAATGCAGTTGTGTGTTCCATTCTTAAGTTCAAAATGAAAACCAAACCTGAACCTTTTAAATAATAAAAGAAATACCTGAGATTTACAAATCCTTTCTTAAACACAACCAAAAACATTTAATCCTTTTTCACAAAGGTTGTTCCTGGCCTTTGTGATTTTACTTCTTCAACAGAATTGACCTCACCACAGACCAAAATTATAAATAGAATTAATTAAAAAATGTACACACAAATTAACAAGTTCTATATGAGTCAAAATGTTCAAATTTAATTTCACACTATTATTCTCACATTTAATTACTTGTTTTTCATCTGTTAACAATAATTTCACTTCTGTAAGAAAGCCATAAGTTAAACAAAAATAATTACCTATAGCAAAATTATGATCTATTTATGAGTAAAATCCTAGCATGCATAATGAATGCCAGTTATGTTTCTGAGAATTTAAAGCTTGCGAACTAATAAACAGTTAAACCTATCCCATCTTCTTTTACCCACACAAAATAGGTCCAACTGTATCCTTGTGACACCATGTACGAATGTAAATGAACCTTATCATGCTTAAAAAGTGCCTTTCCAATTTATGATTTGCATGTTACCAATGACAAGGTTTGTTTTGCCTTAAGGCCAGTAGTAATTGTGTTATAAAATGATGTCAGTGTTTATCAATTGAATAATTTATTATTTTGATTTGAATAACAAATGAATAATTTAATGACCTACACAATATAATTCACCATTCATACATTACTACCTTTTGTCAAACAAATACACAAATAAAACAAGTACTGCTACCGGTGTCCAGTCGTTACACCCCCTGGACGTTACACCCCTGGTCTTTACACCCTCTAAGCCTGGACGTTACACCTCCCAAGATATTGATTAGAATAGAAAGGTGTAATCAACTTATGAACCACTAATTGGATTTGTCATGTAAGATGACACTGATGAGATTAATGGTTGCTCAAATTATTTAATTGAGCAGCCATCATCTAAAACACCAGAATGACTGTAATAATACGCATCTAAATCATAAATACTTTTTTTCAAGAATATACAGACAGAAAAAACTTAAAGAAATAAAATAATGATAAATAAAATAAATATTTAGGATAAACAAAACACAATCTTAATTCATATACATTTATTTTTATTTCACCATAATGTAATAATATGCATCTTAATCATTTTTTTTTTCTAGAATAAACAGACAGAAAAAACTTTAAAAACAAAATAAAAATAATGATAAATACAATAATTATTTAGAATAAACAAAACACAATCTTTATTTGCTACCATACCAATACAATTAATTTAGTGATTGATAAGGGCTTATTTGGAGCAGATTTATTTTACATCAATGAAAAAGCCAGAGGAATATTTGTATGTGTTCTGATTTATTTTCTTCAAACAAAGTACGGGCATAATATAATTAAGTATTTATAGCAAAATATTTGATAAATATTTAATAACAAAGTAGAATATAAGCATGGTATAATTAATTTATCATCATGCTTAGCAACAAAACTATAATATGTAAGTACCTATCTGAAGGGTACATTGAACACTTTATCCCCAAAGTTGAAAAAAATGCTGAAATAGACAGTTATAGGATATTATTAAAAAAGTTACCCTCAACTGGGCTCGAACCACTGACCCCCTAGAGTAAAAGTCGAACGCTCTGTGCTCAAACAATGACGGATGTATATTATACTTAATATAAGCAATCCTCATAGTATCACAAAATATAACAACAACAACAGAACCCTCCAAATTATGCAATCATTTTGCTATATAATTTTTACGTTTTTGAATCGTCAAAAGATTCATATTTTAATGGATATTTTAGAGCATGGTTAATTTTCAGTATAACTATTTCCTCACAAATATCATAACTATAACGAAAATTTGAGAATCTGAAACAATATTTTTATCCCCACGCTTTTCGGAGAAAAAGTGGGGATTATGTGGTTATCTCCACGGTCTGTCTGTCCGTCCGTCTGTCCTGGCCACCATCCCCTTCTACACTATAAGCACTAGAACCTTGAAACTTACACACATGGTAGCTATGAGCATATGCGCGACCGTGCACTATTTGGAATTTTGATCTGACCCCTGGGTCAAAAGTTATGGGGGTTGGGGTGGGGCCTGGTCAGAGATTTTCACTCTTTTTTTTTAGGTTATTTTACATTAACTTCTTCATTTTTACACCGATTTACTTCAAATTGATACTGAACATCTCTTATGACACTACGGTCAATCTCAACTATGCATGGAATCATTACCAACCCTGGGGAACCCATGGGTCAAACATGTGGCGTGGGGATACGCGTCAGCCTCTGCCACGCCATTTCTAGTTTAATTTTGTCAACACGTTTATAGGCCCTCTTTAAGAAACGTTAATTTAAAGTTTGTTTAGTAAAATAAGGCAACAAGGCGGTAACAAACTGAGTTATTATGGTTTCAAGAGAATCATGAGGATCCTGCTTGTTTAGCGGATGGTCTGGGCCTTCAAACAGTAAGAGGGGGAGATCTGTAGCAAAATAAGGTGAGTCTGACTTTTAACAGCTTGCTGTTGGGCTAGCTCTTTGCGGTTACAGTGTCTGTTTACCACTCTGGAGGTCTGAGTTCAATCCCCTGTTGAAGCTCAGGATTGTTCACAATAATGGCAACAAGTCAATAACAAACTGAGTAATGGTTTCAAGAAGAGCCATGAGGATCCCGCTTGTGTAGCGGATGGCTCTTGTGTAGCGGATAGTCTAGGCCTTTGAACATTAAGCGGGGGAGGAGTGTAGTAAAATAAGGTCTCTCCCAACAGCCTTGCTGTTTGGCTAGTTCTTTTGATACGTGGTAAAGGTGTCTAACTACCACTCTGCAGGTCGCCTTTGCAGTCCCCCATAGGAAATCAAAAAGGCATTATCAACAAAATGATTAATATCCTTTAAATATATAATTTATTATGTTCTATGATTTCATTATGGCAACGAAAACTTCTTACTTCCCATGATCACTACAAACTAAATTTGAACATGATACATTCCGAAATATCCATTGACTGATTGAGCTTAACTAATACAAAGAAAGATTTACTTTGTTTTAGGTTCAATAAGCAACAATACCAAAAAGTTTCGAAATATATTAATACATGTTCATCCATACCGTTGCTTTATAACGCACCTTGATGTGACGCATAGATGCCTGTAATTTCCAATTAATCTATTTGATTATCGATTATATCATGCATGCCTGGTAACATGTAAACAATCAAAGGGCAATCACTCTATTCGTTTGTGTATTTTAAGGCTACATCTTACCATAATAAACGTTCCGAAAATGCGTCAGTCACACTCGCAATGTATTCACATTCACAAGTTGACTTGCTGATTTATCTTCGATTATTTGGCCTCTTAATAAAAAAAGGAGATATCACTTTGACATTGCCACTAATATTGATCTGCTTATAAAACAAATATACGATTTGAAGACATTATATATACAGTAATACAAGTTCCCAAAGATATGAGCAGAAGACAAGTCGACGAGGCGCTTGGCCTAGTATCACGAACGTTCTCAGGTTTTAAACTTAACTCAGCAGATGAGATTTGAGTTTCCACTCAGCTGAGAATTGAGATTGACGTGGAGCTCACGAACGACCTCAAAACTCATCTCAGTTGAGTTCGACTCAACTTGCCGTCCCGACTCAAATATTTATGTGTTAAAGATGTAAGCGACGTTCTTCAAAAAGAGATTTATTTATAACATTTTTACGGGAAACTGTCAGTTTTCTATTCGTCTGCGACGATGCCCAGATCTGATAATTTTACGGAGTTCGAGAGGCTCTGTCTCTTTGAGCAAATTATCAACAATTACGATGATCTATACGGGCAACTTAAAGCCTCAAATGGAAAAGAAATGCGAGGCGAAATATGGAAGTCAATATTGGCAGACTTGCGAAGGTAATTAACCAATCCGTGTGCATATTCCTATGAATTTATTCAATACATTTCTGGTCATAATACACTAAATAGTTTTCCTATATAATTTAATGTAAAAGCGACAACTTTGAGTGAAAATAAATGCAACATTTTGCACGTAGAGACCCCCATAACCATACCTTTTCTTAAAGGCCATTCTAAGCGGAATCGATTTATGCAATAAAAAAGATATGTCATGTACAATGCAAGAAAGAACTTGACACAAATCAAAATCGACTGTTTTTGCAACTTTTTTTTCGGCCGTTTCTTAGTGGAATGTATCCTTTTCTATTGCAATGGTTTACTATAATCTTCAAGTGTATCATATTTCAGGGATTCAGTAGTGAACACCTATTCATGCCCTACCATTATCTCCGCAAGATAACACCAGAATAATGGTAAAAAGTGTAAAACATGCCTTTCTGTCAACTATGATATTTTCTTAGAGAGTACAGCCCTACATGAAGCGACAGGGGTTTTTTTTGGCCCGATTTTATAGCCGAAATTCGGCTATGTTCCCAATGCCAAAAAGTATACTTTTTTCCCAAAATGTGGCCAAAAATTCCCAATTTAAAAAAAAAAAAAAATTTTTTTTTTTTTTTTTTTTTAGAAAGAAGTGTCTTATGCGTATTTTATCTCAATTTTAATTCAATTACATCTAACAAAGTATTATATGATTTTGTTCTTTTAATTTGAATGATTATAAAGAGTTATGTAAAATTTACTATTTCCCTAATCAGTGGACTTTTTTGGTGGAAAAAAAAGGCTAATGAATTTATTTTCCCAATTTCATGAAAATGCCGATAAAATTCCCAATTCCAAAGCCATGGGCTATCTTCCCAAAAAGTGGGAAAAAAACCCTGAGCGATCATTTAGTGTATTGTAACCTATAAGACAACGTTTACTGTTAACATCACGGAAAATAAGCACTTCTCGATACTTATAAACCTATTTTCTATGTACATGCCAATTTTCAGACCGACCTTTCACGTAGAAATGCTTGAAAATGCATTTTATTATAACGCCTGATAAGCCATGTGGCTTTCGCGTTCGGAGCTTTGATTTATAACGGGCGTTCAGGCGTAAAACCCTAAATAATTACAATCGGTAAAAATACTGGAATATTGTTACAAGCTATGTAGAAAAAGAAGTAAACAACTATTAAAACGTGTTCATGAGCTCTTTCAGCACAAATTGTTGCGATTTGATATGCTCAAGACGAGTTTTTGTACGTTTTTTTTTCTTATTTTCCTCTGAAAACGTATTTTTTCTTAAAAACTCACGATGCTCCGTAAATTCGTGAAACAAACGCATTTATTCCGTGAAATTTGCCAAAACGCGTCATATCCCACTAAAAAAATGATGATTTTCTGTAAATACAGCTCCTTTGTGACTAGGCCTGGTTTTGCGTTTAGGTCATAATACACTAAATAGTTTTCCTATATAATTCAATGTAAAAGCGACAACTTTGAGCAAAAATAAATGCAACATTTTGCACATAGAGACCCCCATAACCATACCTTTTCTTAAAGGCCATTCTAAGCAGAATCGATTTATGCAATAAAAAAGATATGTCATGTACAATGCAAGAAAGAACTTGACACAAATCAAAATCGACTGTTTTTGCAACTTTTTTTTTCGGCCGTTTCTTAGTGGAATGTAACCTTTTCTAGTGCAATGGTTTACTATAGTCTTCAAGTGTATCATATTTCAGGGATTCAGTAGTGAACACCTATTCATGCCCTACCATTATCTCCGCAAGATAACACCAGAATAATGGTAAAAAGTGTAAAACATGCCTTCCTGTCAACTATGATATTTTCTTAGAGAGTACAGCCCTACATGAAGCGATCATTTAGGAAGCGATCATTTAGTGTATTGTAACCTTCTGTGGTTTATTACTATTATTATTTAAGTTAATACTTGTAGGTAAATATAGTATATTGAATGAATAACTCATTGCAAAGAATAACAATAAAAATAAGCAATACAGATTTCAGTTTGAACCTGTGCATTGCCTATTGTTTTTGAAGGCATGACATCCTTTTTGCCTCCAATCAAAACTTATTTGAAATTAACAGTTGAAAAAGCATTAAATAATAACATTGTTTTCATTTTTGAAACATTAGAGATCAGTAACATTCATATTTGGTGTGCATGTGTATATGGACAAGGCCTTTCCATACCCACAAAATTGTTTACCCCGGTGACCTTGACGTTTAATTAAGGGTCCACGTTTAGGTTTCGAAATCTGCATTTACTTTTCGAAAAATGCTCATAACTTCAAAGCATTTATAGGGGGCATATGTCATCCTATAATGGTGACAGCTCTTGTTCTACCAAATTTAATTGGTAACTAACATAATTCACTTGCTTCAATTTTTAGCACAGGTAAGCTTCAAGGGGACCGGACGGTCGAAGAAGTTATGAAGATGTTCGCAAACACAAAAACAAGAGGTACACAATTGTATAGTGAATAGTTTTTTTACACAATTTACCAGGTTTCAACAAAATTATTTCCAAAGCTCTAGTCTGTTTTAGGCTAGTTGGCTTGCAAAATAACTATCCATAAGCATTTTCAACAAGCACATTTATTGGTAAATGCATAAAGCACATTAAACGCTATTTACTATTCAGAACTTTGATGTTTTTTTGTTCTTTGATAGCATAACCATATATTTACATTAATATATGTATATATGTATCTTGGTGGCTCTGCTTAAGAGTAACGAGCCTAAAACCATGTACATGTTGTGTAATGTGTATCTGTTACTTTATTATACGAAAAAAAGTATATAATTAAATAATATCATTGCTGACCAGGCACATTTTTATGCCCCCGGTATGGGTGGCATATAGCAGTTGAACTGTCCGTCAGTCAGTCAATCAGTCTGTCCGAAAACTTTAACGTTGCACATAACTTTTGCAATATTGAAGATAGCAACTTGATATTTGGCGTGCATGTGTATCTCATAAAGCTGCATATTTTGAGAAGTGAAAGGTCAATGTTATCCTTCAAGGTCAAAAGTCAAAAAATACAATCCAAGGGAAGTACTAAGCTTTCAAAGGGAGATAATTTATAAACCTGCCAAATGATTATTGAAAAAAAACTGTAAATGCATTATTTATTATTATGAGCTAAATGTGATTTATTTTCTAAATAAATAATTATTATTAAACTGATTATTTATCCACAGACGCCCTTTGTTTATAAATTTAATTTCACAAAATTGTTTTGTCTCTAAAGATTGTTACCGGTAAATGAAATTGGTTAGAACTTTTTTTAATCCTTTTTTTAATAATGAACATGAAATGCTTTTGTCTTGTAATATAGAGCCATCAATCATTGTTCAATCCGGTTTCAGTATGGGACAAATTTAAAAACAGTCAGAAAACTGGTGGTGGGCCAGCAAAACCATTCAAACCGTCTGAGGAATTGACAGACCACAATTGGATGGAATAATTGGAGGAATTGAAACCTCAGGTATAACCACATATCATTGTTATGTTCGGTTTGTTCTTTCTGGAGGACCAGATGTTAGTGCACCCTTATTAATGATTGGGTGTTTTGAAGATAATATTTATTATAATTTATTAGGAATCAATACAGGTTATTCTTGTAATATAATTTCCCCATGTCTATGGATTTCATTCAAAATTAAACACATACAAATTGCTGAAAACATCTGTAAAACATTATATGAAATAATGTGAGTTTTGGTTGATGATTGAATAATGAGGAGATAAATACATACACACATTAAGATGGCAATTGCTATAAACAATAATATATGTATTCCTACTTACATTATATACATTTGTTGATGGGATTGAATATTTGTTTATTTAATTTTATTTATATTGAAGCAGATTCATCATCATTGGTGCCAAAAGCAGTGGCTTCATTGCATGAAGACACTCAAAGTTCTCATGGCACTCCAGTGGGTGAATATGAAGGTACAAATGAAAACAAATTGATTAGATTTTGCAATTTTTAGGTCCACTGGCCAAAGGCCAGCGGGGCTTATGTCATTGTCCTGTGTCTGTCGTGCGTGCTTCCGTGCGTGCGTTAACTTTTCCTTTAAACATCTTCTTCTCCTAAACTACCTTTTTAAAATTTATTAAAATTATACCCCAGGGATCAAATTTGACCCTGCCCTGGGGGTCACAAAATTGACAAATTTCTTATATTAGGCCTATTTTGTGAAAACTTTCAAAATCTCTGGTCCATAACCATTGGGCCTAGGGCTACCGACTTTGGTATGTAGTGGCATCTTATAGTCCTCTACCAAGTTTGTTCAAATTATGACCCTGGGGTCAAGTTTGACCCTGCCCCGGGGGTCACAAAATTGAACGTATGCTTATATAAGGCCTTTTTGTGAAAATTTTAAAAATCTTTTTGACCATAACCCTCCGGCCTAGGGCTATCAAATTTGGTATTTAGTGACATCTAATAGTCCTCTACCAAATTTTATCAAATTTTATCCCAAATTTACCATGCAGAAGTAGCAAAAAAACATAATCACCAATTATATAATTTTTCATTTCAGTCGAGATGAAAAGTTCCATTTTGAATCATGCTGTAAGGCCTGTATTAGGTATTCAATGAATAAAATAAAAACTTAAAAGTTTGAAATGTTTTTTCGCTTAGCTAAAGGCAAAATTGATAACAACAAGTGGGTGTCTGTAATATTATTACACTGATGTGTGTAATAATTTTAATGGTTTCAGACAAAAAAACCTGGGTAGAACCAGTACTTATTATGAATGTATATTAATTGAATATAACAATAAATTAAGTAATTTTCCTGAGTAGGGTTAGTAAAAGCAACAGTACCAGTACTTACAAAGTATACATACTAATTTAACAACATATTTACAACATAATTAAGTCATGTTCCTGGGTAGAACCAGTACTTTACACAGAAATACATGAGTACAACAAGAACATAATCAAGTTTCCTGGGTACGGTTAGAAGAACCAATAGAACCAGTACTTACAAAGTAT
The DNA here is from genome assembly GCF_020536995.1 of Dreissena polymorpha. Lineage (NCBI taxonomy): Eukaryota > Metazoa > Mollusca > Bivalvia > Myida > Dreissenidae > Dreissena > Dreissena polymorpha. The sequence goes on from NC_068355.1 coordinate 209,438,466, forward strand.
ACATATTAATTTAACAACATATTTACAACATAATAAAGTCATGTTCCTGGGTAGAACCAGTACTTGACACAGAAATACATGAGTATAACGAGAACATAATCAAGTTTCCTGGGTATGGTTAGAAGAACCAATAGTACCAGTACTTACAAAGTATACATATTAATTTTAGCATTCAAAATTTGAAATAACACAACAACGAAATTGTTATTCAGCTCCCCCGATATCGACATCTTCTGTTGTGCAGTCAAAGGCAGCACCATTATCTGCTGATGTGTGCTCTAAAATGAAGGAAAAGAACAAAAGTAAATTAGATATTTTTTATCTAATTTTCTTAAATTTAATGTACCTCATAAGTAATATAATGATATATTGTGCGTTTGTTTAGTTTTTAGCTCCACTGAGCACAATGTGCTCATTGTGAGCTATTGTGATCGCCTTTTGTCCGTACAGCGTAGTCCGTCGTTAACATGTACCTTCTTTACACACTATAAGTCACATTAGGGGGCGAGCAGTTTTCCTTATATGGCTATAGTAAAACCTTGTTAACACCCTTAAAGTCACATTTTTCGTCCAATGCTCATGAAACTTTGTCAGAATATTTGAGCTAATGATATCTGGGATAAGTTCGAAAAAAACACTATAGAATTCACATTTATTATCCAATCTTTATGAAACTTGGTCAGAACATTTGACCCAATGAAATCTTGGCAATAATTAAAACTGAGTCTTATGAGCTCAAAAACTATGTCACTAGGTCAAAGGTAAAAAAAATCAAATCAGCGCAGAAGGGAGCATTGTGTTTCTTACAAACACATCTCTTGTTTGGTCCAATATTCATGACTCAGCTTGCTTTTTTTTCAGAATGGTCTAGCTCACTAGATACACACCAACATAATTTTATGATTCTTTAGCAATACAAACTATGCTTTATGTATGCTCAATTGAATGGTTAATGTTTTAAACAAAAAAACATAGGAATTCACTTTAATTACTAATGATTTTTAATGCATTAATTACATTTCAGTATCAAAGAGAGCAAGGGAAGCTGTGGAGGAAGACCTCTACAGTCTGGAAAAAAAACGTCTTTTGCTGGAAATTGTTCTGCTAGAGCAAAAAATTGCTCATGACAAAGAATTGCACGAGCTGCGAAAAGATATGATTTCAAAAGATCACTTGATTCATTTTGAACTTTAATGAATATATAGATAAAACATATAACATCACAACAGTAATTCTGTAAGACGCAATAAAATAGATATTGTGCATAATTAAGATTTTTAAGTTATGAATAATTCATCAGATGCAATTCATTGTCATGAGCAATCATCTGTTCAAGCAGAACAATTTCCAACAAAATATTTTCTTCAAGATTTTAAAAGATTTATTTATATTAAAACATTATTAAGGCACGATTGGTCATTGTTGGCTCGGGTAATACTTAATTCGAAATTGTGCCCCGGGTATATTTAAATGTACCCCAGGTATGGAAAATTAATTAAACCTATCGGGGAATTCTAAGGCTAAATTGCTCCTTATCGGCTTCTTTTTCTTCAAATTAATAATGTTCATATCTATGTCAATATTTTTTTGAAATTGTCTCTATATTATCGAAACTCATACTCAAAACAGCATGTTCAGGCAGGTTTTGTTCAAAGAGAATTTTGTTTCGTATTGCTTAGCGCTTTTTTTGACACTTGATTAAGGGTGGGAATAAAAACCGAGTAGTTTTAATTGGCCAAGTATTTTGTAGTATATTTTTAGTACCTGGGGTACATTTAAATATACTTACAGAGTACCCTTGTTTCATTTAAGTAGTACCCAAGACGACAATGACCAATCAAACAATCAACCATATTTGTTGATCGCTGAATACTTAAATACGCAATCAAGCATTATTAAGTATTGCTAATTTCGTGTACATAAAAAAACAACAACATTGGATTGTTTATTTAGATTGTTAATTTATGAGTTAAGTGTTAAAGTTAGCTGTATTGTTAAGTTTATTGTAACTTAAAAAAAAGTTTGTTTTATAAATGCTCATTTGTTTAATTACTGATTAAAATAAAACAAAAAAAAACGTCAATTCAAATATATGATTTTGATTCCAATTTGGATTTCTTGAATCATTTGTTTAAATTTTCTATGTGTATGTTTTACATCAGCGGGTGGTGGACGGACAGACGGACTGACATGTGCAAAACAATATACCCCCTTTTCTTCGAAGGGGGGCATAAAAATGGATTTGTTATTTAAATTGTTGATTTGTTTATTTTTAAATTGTTAGGTGAAGGGTAAAGTTTGTAAATTAGCTGTGTTGTATAATACATTCAAAGTAACACGTGATTGATATATGATCATAATTTGTTGTTGTTAATAATGATAACTTATTCAAAAAAAACATCACTAATATCTATTCACATTCCATTTGGATTACTTTACTCGTTTGTAATAGTGTTCTCGTGTTTATGGTTTTATTCATGGGTGTTGATGGTGATTTTTGTATTATACAGTGGTATGTATAGCTGAATAGATTATCTTAACCCATTTATGCCTTGTGGACTTCTCCCATCCTTCTAAAATGGATCAATTTATTTCCAAAAAGATACACATGCATGCAAATACCAAGTTGCTATCTTTAATATTGCAAAAGTTATGGCCAATGTTAAAGTTTTCGGACAGACGCACAGACTGACGGACAGTTCAACTGCTATATGCCACCCTACCGGGGGCATAAAAATTACATTTCAACCTCGCTCTGTGAAAAGGGGGTTTAATGCACCTGCATTAATGGAAGAATGTGATCAATTATAAATGAGACGCGCTTTGAGAAAAAGGGGTTAAATGCAAATGCTTCAAGTGTCGTCCAATATTAGCCTGTGCAATGTACATGGGTTGTTCACTCTAATGTGTATATTGATATTCACTCTTATGTTCATATTGAAATTATTTGGTCAATAATTTAATTTGTTTTCCCGTACCTTTTTTAAAATATGTTAGTGATTCAATATCCCTGTATCGCTGAAAGTAGCTCAGGCACCTAGTCCCCCGAGATATAACTCATATTAGCTGCTCTGTGGCAGGGGTATCATCGGACGCCACCCGACTCATTGTCGCTAGGTTCGGCTAATATCAGCTTCTCCTCCCATTTAAAGTTTAAAAATCCGTGTGTCACTTGTGTTCGGAGGCACAGCACTTTAAATGAACACACATTTTAAAGACTTGTTTTGTCTTTATCAGGTGTAAATGTACACACATTTTTAAGACTTGTTTTGTCTTTATCAGGTGTAAATGAACACACATTTTTAAGACTTGTTATGTCTTTATCAGATGTAAATGTACACACATTTTATAGACTTGTTTTGTCTTTATCAGATGTAAATGGACAGACATTTTTAGCTCCACTGGCCAAAGGCCAGCGGGGCTTATGTCATGGTCCTGTGTCCGTCGTGTGTGCGTCCATGCGTGCGTCCGTGCATGCTTGCGTTAACTTTTTCTTTAAACATCTTCTTCTCCTAAACTACTGGTCCAATTGTGATGAAATTTCTCAGGAATGTTCATGTGGTGAACCTCTTTCAAATTTGTTCAAATTATGCCCCTGGGGTCAAATTTGACACTGCCCCAGAGGGTCAAAAAATTGAAAATTTGCTTATATAAGGCCTATTTTGTGCAAACTTTAAAAATCTTCTTGTCCATAACCATTGGGCCTAGGGCTACCAAATTTAGTATGTAGTGACATCTTATAGTCCCCTACCAAGTTTGTTCAAATTATGCCCCTGGGGTCAAATTTGACCCTGCCCCGGGGGGTCAAAAAATTGAAAATTTGCTTATATAAGGCCTATTTTGTGCAAACTTTAAAAATCTTCTTGTCCATAACCATTGGGCCTAGGGCTACCAAATTTGCTATGTAGTGACATCTAATAGTCCTCTACCAAGTTTGTTCAAATTATGCCCCTGGGGTCAAATTTGACCCTGCCCCGGGGGGTCAAAAAATTGAAAATTTGCTTATATAAGGCCTATTTTGTGCAAACTTTAAAAATCTTCTTGTCCATAACCATTGGGCGTAGGGCTACCAAATTTAGTATGTAGTGACATCTTATAGTCCTCTACCAAGTTTGTTCAAATTATGCCCCTGGGGTCAAATTTGACCCTGCCCCTGGGGGTTAAAAATTTGAAAATTTGCTTATATAAGGCCTATTTTGTGCAAACTTTAAAAATCTTCTTGTCCATAACCATTGGGCCTAGGGCTACCAAAATTTAGTATGTAGTGACATCTTATAGTCCCCTACCAAGTTTGTTCAAATTATGCCCCTGGGGTCAAATTTGACCCTGCCCCGGGGGGTTAAAAAATTGAAAATTTGCTTATATAAGGCCTATTTTGTGCAAACTTTAAAAATCTTCTTGTCCATAACCATTGGGCCTAGGGCTACCAAATTTAGTATGTAGTGACATCTAATAGTCCTCTACCAAGTTTGTTCAAATTATGCCCCTGGGGTTAAATTTGACCCCTTCCCCGGGAGGTCAAACAATTGAAAATTTGCTTATATAAGGCCTATTTTGTGCAAACTTTAAAAATCTTCTTGTCCATAAACATTGGGCCTAGGGCTACCAAATTTGGTATGTAGTGACTTCTTATAGCCCTCTACCAAGTTTGTTCAAATTATGCCCCTGGGGTCAAATTTGATCCTGCAGCGGGGGGTCAAAAAATTGACAAGACAGTGTAACATAGTATTTTTGCAAGACAGTAGGGTATAGTTTTTTGCTTTAGTTTTTCTTCGGAAAATGAGACATTAATATAACTCATTATACTGTTATTATACTCAGTTGGCGGGTAAGAATTTTTGAAACTCTATAAGGATGTTGAAATATTAACTTTTTAATATTGGTAAGCTTTTTTATTTGACCACGTATTTTTCAAAACATCCACTTATTGTTAAAGGCTTACACAATGAATTCGTGCTTATGTGTTAATGTGTTCAAAATTTCGTTAAACAATATTTTACATAAAGTAGCATTAACTACACAACTGCTCAGCACTTTGGAACAAAACCCAAATGATAGAGTTTTTCATTGTATTAAAACAAATTGATCAAAACTAATATTTCAAGCAGCAATCCAAGCTTTTTCGGCTTTCGGCTTTTCACGTCCCAACGTCCCGACGTTTGTGAGTCTAGAAATTTAGTTAGGTAGGAGCGATGTGACCACACTCTGGGTTTTCGTGACATTGCCGGGTTTTATACCTCCCCTTTGGTATTAATAATTGATTTTACAATTTAAGACGAACGTTCAACGTTTAGGTACGGAATGAACGAGCAAACCAGTCTGTACAATGCCTATTAAACAGACGGGCCGAATGTTGAAAATGCGGCATGCTAGCCTCCTGGTCTCTTATCATGCTTAAAGAATAAGCGAGACCACTGTGCAGGAGAGTGCCCATATTTTAGCTTGATTGCTCCGCAAATAGCACTGACAATGTTATCGGGTGTCAACATCCGGTTTTGTAAAACTTAATAACGGCTTTAATACAAATCTATTTTTTTGTATTTCTCAACCCGGACTGGTTGTTCACGGACAACTTAATTGAAAAAAATCGTTGCCCGGACAAGCAAATGTACGACTCGGGCAACTCGGACATTTGATTTCGCCACCCCTGCAGGGGGGTATAATGTGTGGTGTGGTAATTTATTAGATGTTTAACAAAAAATTGTTTTTTTTTTTTTGGGGGGGGCAGTCGGGGGGGCAGTAGGGGGGGTGGGGTGGGTGAGAGGGGGGTATAAAGTGGGGTGTGGTAATTTATTACATGTTTAAAAAAAAATAATTGGGGGGGGGGGGTGAGAGGGGGGTATAATGTGGGGTGTGTGGTAATTAATTAGATGTTTAAAAAATTATATAATTTTTTTTGGGGGGGTAGGGGGGGGGTTGAGAGCGGGGTTATAATGTGTGGTGTGGTAATTTATTAGATGTTTAAAAAAAAAATATTTTTTTTTTTAGGGGGGTGGGGGAGTAGGGGGGGTAGGGGGGAGTGAGAGGGGTTGGGTATAATGTGGGGTGTGGTAATTTATTAGATGTTTAAAAAAAAATTGACGGGGGTGGGGGGTGGGGGTGAGAGGGGGGGTATAATGTGGGTGTGGTAATTTATTAGATGATGTTTTAAAAAAAAAGGGGGGGGGTGAGTTGGGGGAGGGGAAACATAGGTTGGGGTGATGTTGGTAGACAAGTATGCAAATATTAAAGCAATATGTCAAGGGACAATTGAAAAAAATAACAAATGATCCCACACTGACATGAACAAATATCCGCTATTTATTAACATGAAATTTAAGCTTATTGCATTTGTTTCCCCTGTATATAAGAAAGATATAATAGTGTATTACCTTCCCTGTCCTGCTTATATTTATATTAATCAACAAAATTAAACATTAACACAATATTTAATATACAAAATATACAAAAAAAATCTCATATTCTGATATTTTTTTTTTTACTGATCCACTTTATTTTACTCAAATGAGGATGTTTCATTGGACTGATAATAATAAATTTAGGATTACAGACCAGTTGCTTCAGTTATATTGTTCAGAGTTCGCCCTGTTGGCCGCGTATGCGTTCTTAAGTTATCATCCAAAAACCATTTTACTATTTCGGGTCACCGTTACCTTGACCTTTGACCTAGTGACCTCAAAATCAATAGGGATCATTTGCGAGTCATGATCAATGTACCTATGAAGTTTCATGATCCTAGGCCCAAGCATTCTTGAGTTATCATCCGGAAACCACCTGGTGGACCGACCGACAGACCAACCGACCAACAGACCGACATGTGCAAAGCAATATACCCCCTCTTCTTCGAAGGGGGGCATAATAAAATTATTATATAAATGCAGTTGTGTGTTCCATTCTTAAGTTCAAAATGAAAACCAAACCTGAACCTTTTAAATAATAAAAGAAATACCTGAGATTTACAAATCCTTTCTTAAACACAACCAAAAACATTTAATCCTTTTTCACAAAGGTTGTTCCTGGCCTTTGTGATTTTACTTCTTCAACAGAATTGACCTCACCACAGACCAAAATTATAAATAGAATTAATTAAAAAATGTACACACAAATTAACAAGTTCTATATGAGTCAAAATGTTCAAATTTAATTTCACACTATTATTCTCACATTTAATTACTTGTTTTTCATCTGTTAACAATAATTTCACTTCTGTAAGAAAGCCATAAGTTAAACAAAAATAATTACCTATAGCAAAATTATGATCTATTTATGAGTAAAATCCTAGCATGCATAATGAATGCCAGTTATGTTTCTGAGAATTTAAAGCTTGCGAACTAATAAACAGTTAAACCTATCCCATCTTCTTTTACCCACACAAAATAGGTCCAACTGTATCCTTGTGACACCATGTACGAATGTAAATGAACCTTATCATGCTTAAAAAGTGCCTTTCCAATTTATGATTTGCATGTTACCAATGACAAGGTTTGTTTTGCCTTAAGGCCAGTAGTAATTGTGTTATAAAATGATGTCAGTGTTTATCAATTGAATAATTTATTATTTTGATTTGAATAACAAATGAATAATTTAATGACCTACACAATATAATTCACCATTCATACATTACTACCTTTTGTCAAACAAATACACAAATAAAACAAGTACTGCTACCGGTGTCCAGTCGTTACACCCCCTGGACGTTACACCCCTGGTCTTTACACCCTCTAAGCCTGGACGTTACACCTCCCAAGATATTGATTAGAATAGAAAGGTGTAATCAACTTATGAACCACTAATTGGATTTGTCATGTAAGATGACACTGATGAGATTAATGGTTGCTCAAATTATTTAATTGAGCAGCCATCATCTAAAACACCAGAATGACTGTAATAATACGCATCTAAATCATAAATACTTTTTTTCAAGAATATACAGACAGAAAAAACTTAAAGAAATAAAATAATGATAAATAAAATAAATATTTAGGATAAACAAAACACAATCTTAATTCATATACATTTATTTTTATTTCACCATAATGTAATAATATGCATCTTAATCATTTTTTTTTTTCTAGAATAAACAGACAGAAAAAACTTTAAAAACAAAATAAAAATAATGATAAATACAATAATTATTTAGAATAAACAAAACACAATCTTTATTTGCTACCATACCAATACAATTAATTTAGTGATTGATAAGGGCTTATTTGGAGCAGATTTATTTTACATCAATGAAAAAGCCAGAGGAATATTTGTATGTGTTCTGATTTATTTTCTTCAAACAAAGTACGGGCATAATATAATTAAGTATTTATAGCAAAATATTTGATAAATATTTAATAACAAAGTAGAATATAAGCATGGTATAATTAATTTATCATCATGCTTAGCAACAAAACTATAATATGTAAGTACCTATCTGAAGGGTACATTGAACACTTTATCCCCAAAGTTGAAAAAAATGCTGAAATAGACAGTTATAGGATATTATTAAAAAAGTTACCCTCAACTGGGCTCGAACCACTGACCCCCTAGAGTAAAAGTCGAACGCTCTGTGCTCAAACAATGACGGATGTATATTATACTTAATATAAGCAATCCTCATAGTATCACAAAATATAACAACAACAACAGAACCCTCCAAATTATGCAATCATTTTGCTATATAATTTTTACGTTTTTGAATCGTCAAAAGATTCATATTTTAATGGATATTTTAGAGCATGGTTAATTTTCAGTATAACTATTTCCTCACAAATATCATAACTATAACGAAAATTTGAGAATCTGAAACAATATTTTTATCCCCACGCTTTTCGGAGAAAAAGTGGGGATTATGTGGTTATCTCCACGGTCTGTCTGTCCGTCCGTCTGTCCTGGCCACCATCCCCTTCTACACTATAAGCACTAGAACCTTGAAACTTACACACATGGTAGCTATGAGCATATGCGCGACCGTGCACTATTTGGAATTTTGATCTGACCCCTGGGTCAAAAGTTATGGGGGTTGGGGTGGGGCCTGGTCAGAGATTTTCACTCTTTTTTTTTAGGTTATTTTACATTAACTTCTTCATTTTTACACCGATTTACTTCAAATTGATACTGAACATCTCTTATGACACTACGGTCAATCTCAACTATGCATGGAATCATTACCAACCCTGGGGAACCCATGGGTCAAACATGTGGCGTGGGGATACGCGTCAGCCTCTGCCACGCCATTTCTAGTTTAATTTTGTCAACACGTTTATAGGCCCTCTTTAAGAAACGTTAATTTAAAGTTTGTTTAGTAAAATAAGGCAACAAGGCGGTAACAAACTGAGTTATTATGGTTTCAAGAGAATCATGAGGATCCTGCTTGTTTAGCGGATGGTCTGGGCCTTCAAACAGTAAGAGGGGGAGATCTGTAGCAAAATAAGGTGAGTCTGACTTTTAACAGCTTGCTGTTGGGCTAGCTCTTTGCGGTTACAGTGTCTGTTTACCACTCTGGAGGTCTGAGTTCAATCCCCTGTTGAAGCTCAGGATTGTTCACAATAATGGCAACAAGTCAATAACAAACTGAGTAATGGTTTCAAGAAGAGCCATGAGGATCCCGCTTGTGTAGCGGATGGCTCTTGTGTAGCGGATAGTCTAGGCCTTTGAACATTAAGCGGGGGAGGAGTGTAGTAAAATAAGGTCTCTCCCAACAGCCTTGCTGTTTGGCTAGTTCTTTTGATACGTGGTAAAGGTGTCTAACTACCACTCTGCAGGTCGCCTTTGCAGTCCCCCATAGGAAATCAAAAAGGCATTATCAACAAAATGATTAATATCCTTTAAATATATAATTTATTATGTTCTATGATTTCATTATGGCAACGAAAACTTCTTACTTCCCATGATCACTACAAACTAAATTTGAACATGATACATTCCGAAATATCCATTGACTGATTGAGCTTAACTAATACAAAGAAAGATTTACTTTGTTTTAGGTTCAATAAGCAACAATACCAAAAAGTTTCGAAATATATTAATACATGTTCATCCATACCGTTGCTTTATAACGCACCTTGATGTGACGCATAGATGCCTGTAATTTCCAATTAATCTATTTGATTATCGATTATATCATGCATGCCTGGTAACATGTAAACAATCAAAGGGCAATCACTCTATTCGTTTGTGTATTTTAAGGCTACATCTTACCATAATAAACGTTCCGAAAATGCGTCAGTCACACTCGCAATGTATTCACATTCACAAGTTGACTTGCTGATTTATCTTCGATTATTTGGCCTCTTAATAAAAAAAGGAGATATCACTTTGACATTGCCACTAATATTGATCTGCTTATAAAACAAATATACGATTTGAAGACATTATATATACAGTAATACAAGTTCCCAAAGATATGAGCAGAAGACAAGTCGACGAGGCGCTTGGCCTAGTATCACGAACGTTCTCAGGTTTTAAACTTAACTCAGCAGATGAGATTTGAGTTTCCACTCAGCTGAGAATTGAGATTGACGTGGAGCTCACGAACGACCTCAAAACTCATCTCAGTTGAGTTCGACTCAACTTGCCGTCCCGACTCAAATATTTATGTGTTAAAGATGTAAGCGACGTTCTTCAAAAAGAGATTTATTTATAACATTTTTACGGGAAACTGTCAGTTTTCTATTCGTCTGCGACGATGCCCAGATCTGATAATTTTACGGAGTTCGAGAGGCTCTGTCTCTTTGAGCAAATTATCAACAATTACGATGATCTATACGGGCAACTTAAAGCCTCAAATGGAAAAGAAATGCGAGGCGAAATATGGAAGTCAATATTGGCAGACTTGCGAAGGTAATTAACCAATCCGTGTGCATATTCCTATGAATTTATTCAATACATTTCTGGTCATAATACACTAAATAGTTTTCCTATATAATTTAATGTAAAAGCGACAACTTTGAGTGAAAATAAATGCAACATTTTGCACGTAGAGACCCCCATAACCATACCTTTTCTTAAAGGCCATTCTAAGCGGAATCGATTTATGCAATAAAAAAGATATGTCATGTACAATGCAAGAAAGAACTTGACACAAATCAAAATCGACTGTTTTTGCAACTTTTTTTTCGGCCGTTTCTTAGTGGAATGTATCCTTTTCTATTGCAATGGTTTACTATAATCTTCAAGTGTATCATATTTCAGGGATTCAGTAGTGAACACCTATTCATGCCCTACCATTATCTCCGCAAGATAACACCAGAATAATGGTAAAAAGTGTAAAACATGCCTTTCTGTCAACTATGATATTTTCTTAGAGAGTACAGCCCTACATGAAGCGACAGGGGTTTTTTTTGGCCCGATTTTATAGCCGAAATTCGGCTATGTTCCCAATGCCAAAAAGTATACTTTTTTCCCAAAATGTGGCCAAAAATTCCCAATTTAAAAAAAAAAAAAAAATTTTTTTTTTTTTTTTTTTTAGAAAGAAGTGTCTTATGCGTATTTTATCTCAATTTTAATTCAATTACATCTAACAAAGTATTATATGATTTTGTTCTTTTAATTTGAATGATTATAAAGAGTTATGTAAAATTTACTATTTCCCTAATCAGTGGACTTTTTTGGTGGAAAAAAAAGGCTAATGAATTTATTTTCCCAATTTCATGAAAATGCCGATAAAATTCCCAATTCCAAAGCCATGGGCTATCTTCCCAAAAAGTGGGAAAAAAACCCTGAGCGATCATTTAGTGTATTGTAACCTATAAGACAACGTTTACTGTTAACATCACGGAAAATAAGCACTTCTCGATACTTATAAACCTATTTTCTATGTACATGCCAATTTTCAGACCGACCTTTCACGTAGAAATGCTTGAAAATGCATTTTATTATAACGCCTGATAAGCCATGTGGCTTTCGCGTTCGGAGCTTTGATTTATAACGGGCGTTCAGGCGTAAAACAATTACCCTAAATAATTACAATCGGTAAAAATACTGGAATATTGTTACAAGCTATGTAGAAAAAGAAGTAAACAACTATTAAAACGTGTTCATGAGCTCTTTCAGCACAAATTGTTGCGATTTGATATGCTCAAGACGAGTTTTTGTACGTTTTTTTTTTCTTATTTTCCTCTGAAAACGTATTTTTTCTTAAAAACTCACGATGCTCCGTAAATTCGTGAAACAAACGCATTTATTCCGTGAAATTTGCCAAAACGCGTCATATCCCACTAAAAAAATGATGATTTTCTGTAAATACAGCTCCTTTGTGACTAGGCCTGGTTTTGCGTTTAGGTCATAATACACTAAATAGTTTTCCTATATAATTCAATGTAAAAGCGACAACTTTGAGCAAAAATAAATGCAACATTTTGCACATAGAGACCCCCATAACCATACCTTTTCTTAAAGGCCATTCTAAGCAGAATCGATTTATGCAATAAAAAAGATATGTCATGTACAATGCAAGAAAGAACTTGACACAAATCAAAATCGACTGTTTTTGCAACTTTTTTTTTCGGCCGTTTCTTAGTGGAATGTAACCTTTTCTAGTGCAATGGTTTACTATAGTCTTCAAGTGTATCATATTTCAGGGATTCAGTAGTGAACACCTATTCATGCCCTACCATTATCTCCGCAAGATAACACCAGAATAATGGTAAAAAGTGTAAAACATGCCTTCCTGTCAACTATGATATTTTCTTAGAGAGTACAGCCCTACATGAAGCGATCATTTAGGAAGCGATCATTTAGTGTATTGTAACCTTCTGTGGTTTATTACTATTATTATTTAAGTTAATACTTGTAGGTAAATATAGTATATTGAATGAATAACTCATTGCAAAGAATAACAATAAAAATAAGCAATACAGATTTCAGTTTGAACCTGTGCATTGCCTATTGTTTTTGAAGGCATGACAGGCGAGGTATAAAACCCGGAAATATCCGGAAAACCCGGAAATCTTTTAGGTAAAACCCGGAACCGATATAAATGGTTATAACTTCATTATTATTCGTCCGATATTAATTATAATGGTACCGTTGTAAAGAAGATCCTCTACAGATTCTAACCATATCAAAATATTTTATGGCAGGGTCGTAGTCGGCCTGTAAATCGCGGACAAAGTCGGCCTGTTTTAACGTTGTTTTTTACACACGCAAATGCCGAAAAGAAAACCCGGAACCGATATAAATGGTTATAACTTCATTATTATTCGTCCGATATTAATTATAATGGTACCGTTGTAAAGAAGATCCTCTACAGATTCTAACCATATCAAAATATTTTATGGCAGGGTCGTAGTCGGCCTGTAAATTGCGGACAAAGTCGGCCTGTTTTAACGTTTTTTTTTACACATGCAAATGCCGAGAAGAAAACCCGGAACCGATATAAATGGTTATAACTTCATTATTATTCGTCCGATATTAATTATAATGGTACCGTTGTAAAGAAGATCCTCTACAAATTCTAACCATATCAAAATATTTTATGGCAGGGTCGTAGTCGGCCTGTAAATCGCGGACAAAGTCGGCCTGTTTTAACGTTTTATTTTACACACGCAAATGCCGAAAAGAAAACCCGGAACCGATATAAATGGTTATAACTTCATTATTATTCGTCCGATATTAATTATAATGGTACCGTTGTAAAAAAGATCCTCTACAAATTCTAACCATATCAAAATATTTTATGGCAGGGTCGTAGTCGGCCTGTAAATTGCGGACAAAGTCGGCCTGTTTTAACGTTTTTTTTTACACATGCAAATGCCGAGAAGAAAACCCGGAACCGATATAAATGGTTATAACTTCATTATTATTCGTCCGATATTAATTATAATGGTACCGTTGTAAAGAAGATCCTCTACAGATTCTAACCATATCAAAATATTTTATGGCAGGGTCGTAGTCGGCCTGTAAATCGCGGACAAAGTCGGCCTGTTTTAACGTTTTTTTTTACACACGCAAATGCCGAGAAGAAAACCCGGAACCGATATAAATGGTTATAACTTCATTATTATTCGTCCGATATTAATTATAATGGTACCGTTGTAAAGAAGATCCTCTACAGATTCTAACCATATAAAAATATTTTATGGCAGGGTCGTAGTCGGCCTGTAAATCGCGGACAAAGTCGGCCTGTTTTAACGTTTTTTTTTACACACGCAAATGCCGAAAAGAAAACCCGGAACCGATATAAATGGTTATAACTTCATTATTATTCGTCCGAAATTAATTATAATGGTACCGTTGTAAAGAAGATCCTCTACAGATTCTAACCATATCAAAACATTTTATGGCAGGGTCGTAGTCGGCTTGTAAATCGCGGACAAAGTCGGCCTGTTTTAACGGGTTTTTTTACACACGCAAATGCCGTAAAGAAAACCCGGAACCGATAATAATGGTTATAAATGCATTATTATTCGTCCGATATTAATTGTAATGGTACCGAAAAAAATCATAACTGCAATACAAGTCTAGCTTTGATCACGATATAAATCATATAAACATTTTATGAATCGGTGTTGATATAAAGTGTGTTAATTGACCTTGTGCTCGAATTGTTGTGTTTGATTTTATTTACTAACAATGCCTTTAGTTGTGGGACATAGCCAGACTAAGTACTTGTCTGATTATTTGTGTAAGGGATCGTACACAGTGTTCTCGTATTCTGGATATAAAACGCTCCAGTTTATGTACGAGAGGGACGTTTTTGAAGTTGCGCCTTTCTTTTCGGTAAGTACCGTGCACAGTACATATATATGTATATATATATATATATATATATAGTTCCTATAAACGGATTTAAATTAAATAAAAGTTAAGAAAAACATGTGTGCAAAAATACCAAATAAGCCAGATACTTCATTCTGATTTCGTAAATACTGTACAGATCTTAAATTTACGGATCATTGTAATTTCCTGCAACGATATCTATTCATACGACACACGAACACTAACACGGATCTTAATTAAGCAGACAAATGCTTCTGCTATTCACAAATTCACACGAGCCGCACTTTTATAAAGGATAATAACTGAATATACACTTATTGACAGAGATCAACGCAAATGTATAATATGTAACCTAAATGACATCGAGGATGAATTTCACTTTGTTCTTAAATGTCCTTATTATAATGATGTTAGGAATGCATTAATTCCGAAATATTATAGAATCCGACCGAATATGTTCATGTTTATTAAACTACTTAATAGCACAAACAAAACTGTATTAAGAAAGCTAGCCATGTATTGTTTAACATGCTTTAAAATAAGAGAAAATGTCATATATATGTAGTGTTAAATAGAAGTACATTTTTCACAAAAAAATAAGGTCAGAAATATGTAACTGTATCTATATTTTTGTAAACCTATATGCATAACATTGTGTGACCACTGTGTATTAAACCCATCCATGTACCATTCTCACGAAATATGTTTTTTGTGTGTACTTCAACGCATGCTGTTATTTATATGTATGTTAATAACGATGAGCTTCACATGCTTAAGTCAAAAATAAACTATTCTGTTTTGTTCTGTTATATTTGCAAATGCAGCAGCATCATACTAAAACAATCCCAGAAAAAAAATGAATATCAACCGACATGACCGACAGAAATGATTCGATGCACGATGTGAATCAAAATTTAGTTAAAGTAATACGACACAAAGAAACTTTTTTAGTTTACGGATCATTTCGGCTTAGAGGACTGAGACAGTCATGTAAAATATCAAATAAAATATATAGTTATAATCAACTGGTAGCAAGTTATAAATATATCGGCAATGTACCAACCGAAAAGCACTTCATGCTGTTTATCATCTTATACGTAAATTGATGTAAATGTTTTAAGTTTTTTCTAATTGACGTGAAACTCTTAAATAGAAATTGCAGCATGAATTTTAGTTAATGTGCTTTGTATTAATAATAGCGATTTTAATGGTTCCATTAAAACCATTTATTGCGCGAGCATCGAGACACTTTTGAGTTATTGATGTTAGCACAATGCAAGGTGACACAATAGTATCAGTTTTTAATTATGTGTAATTTTATTCGCACCTCTCGCTTAACTCAACGTTCAAAGGCACGCGCACTTTCACACTTTATTAGCGCCGTCTTTAATCTGTTCTATCTCTTTTTACAGAACAGATTGATGTGAACTTAATGAACACAATTATTTTAACTAATGCAAGTTTAGCTAGAATTAATATATGACTTCTTGCTATACAATCATTATCATTCGAAAATGGATCTTATTTAATTGTGGTTCCTTCTTTGAACTTATGCTGTCCGCCGACATATAGAATAGGTAGTGTCAGTAATAAATGTATTGCTTTAGATTCACATGTTTGTTTGTTTTAAGATATGTGAGATGCAAATGTGTCTAACTTATATTGTTTTCTGGTCTTTAAGCTATCTTATATATGTGACTACGTGCTATTTTGTTGGAGAAATGAAAGATTCAAATGTGTCTTATTTATATTTTATCCATGTATCGTGTGTATTCAGTATCATGCGAAAATATATCTTTTTTCTTAATTTCCACCTTCACACTTTATTAGCGCCGCCTTTAATTAGTTCATTAAATTAATTAATTTAATATAATGTGCAACGGTGAGGTGGATCAATGCTCGTTGTTAATTTAAATACACACCACTTCAGCAATAAATGAAATCAGTTATTTTGGCTGTAAATCCATTTTTTTTCCGTACAGTAGCCATGTTCCTGTGTATTGAGCTGATAAGATCACCACAGCAAGTTGCTAATACACAGTGTAGACTTAAAAAAAAAAGGTTATTTTGACTGTAAATCCAATTTTTCCAGTACAGTAGCCATTATGACCATGTTCCTGTGTATTGAGCTGATACGATAACCACAGCAGGTTGCTTATACACAGTGTAGACTTCCCCTGTTTTATTATAGTATTTGTTATTTACCTGCTTGGAATAAATGACGTGTATTCATTCGGGTCTGATGGCGTTTTGTTAAAGGTCATTTAATGCAGAAAAGCTGGT
This sequence comes from Dreissena polymorpha, assembly GCF_020536995.1. NCBI lineage: Eukaryota > Metazoa > Mollusca > Bivalvia > Myida > Dreissenidae > Dreissena > Dreissena polymorpha. The sequence goes on from NC_068355.1 coordinate 209,455,458, forward strand.
CTTCTGACTTAATTTTTTTATCATTTCAATTTAAAAAAGAAATGATGAAACAATGAATGTGTAATTTAATTCTCAACTCTCGCTTAACTCAACGTTCAATGGGACGCGCATAGTTCTTTTTATAAAGTATGTACAAATATAATATGCTGTACATTGTTGTTTATTTACTCAAGAAGTACCAGAAAGAAGCATTGTTATGTATAAAGCGCTTTACTTTTTCAAAATTCTACATTAAATAAAGAAATATCGTATTTTTTGGTTAAGTGTACGTGCTTGATATATATTCATAAAATAGCAGTTTTTTTTAAACATTCGGTCTTTAACCTTTAATTTGATGCAAATGAACAGAAGAACTGCCTTTTTTATTTTTATACTTAAATCAACATTTAACTAAGTCATTCTTGACTAAATAAATATGTACATTTTTTCACTCCATTAAAATCGGCCCTTATAGTTTACTTTCATGTATATATAGAATAATTGAGTGCTTTTCGGTGATTCTATGCTGGCGCGATAGTGCTTTTCGGTTGCAAATAAAAATACTATTGTGCGTGATCTTTACACTTAAATCAATATTTAACGAAGTGATTAATGACTTAATTAATACGTACATGTTTTCAATCCATTATAAACGGCACTTATGGCTTACTTTCATGTAAATATGAAGAAATTGAGTGCTTTTCGGTGATTCTGTGCTGTCGCGGGAGTGCTTTTCGGTCTTCACATGAAGTGCTTTTCGGTCGGTATATTGCCGATATTTATCCAATTTGGGGCATTAATACATCATAATAAACACAAGGTAGTATAAATATGCATGAAATATAACCATTTTTATCTAATTTAGTCCATTTACACACAATAAAAACGCATTTTTGCATATATATTGCGAGAAATCGAGTGCTTTTCGGTCTTCACATGAAGTGCTTTTCGGTCGGTATATTGCCGACATTTATCCAATTTTGGGCATTAATACATCATAATAAACACAAGGTAGTATAAATATGCATGAAATATAACCATTTATAACTAATTTAGTCCGTTTACACACAATAGAAACGCAAGTTTTCATATATATAGCGAGAAATTGAGTGCTTTTCGGTCGTCACATGAAGTGCTTTTCGGGCGGTATATTGCCGATATTTATCCAATTTTGGGCATTAATACATCATAATAAACAAAAGGTAGTATAAGTATGCATAAAATATAACCATTTATAACTCATTTAATCCGTTACACACAATAAAAACGCAATTTTTCATTTATATACAAGAAATTGATTGCTTTTCGGTCTTCACATGAATTGCTATTCGGTCGGTATATTGCCGATATTAATCCAATTTTGGGCAAAATGTAGTATAGACATACATTCATATAACCATTAATAACTAATTAAACCCGTTAACACACGCTAGAAACGATATATTGCATATATAGATAGAGAAATTGAGTGCCTTTCGGTGCTTTTCGGTGATTGTATGGACCGACTTAAATACCAATAGAGCGTGACACAAACACAGCACAATTGTTTATTTCGGCAAACATTTTGATATTATTTGCTTTTAAACATAGCTTTTAATGACCATTGATAGATGAATAATGTTATACTATTATTTGTAATTTCAAAACATGTTACTTGGTGATTTTATTCACGTTCTATAAATACATCAGTTATTCTTATTAACCTGATGCCTGTTGTCTGCTACTGTTACAATACGACGCTTAAAAATGTAGATTGCATAAAGTTAAAGGTCAAATTCCGTGTGCACTATATTACTTGTAATAATGCATTATAAATATGTCAAGCATGTTCACTTTAACAAATACGATACTTCTTTATGTAATGTAGAATTTTGCAAAGGTAAAGCGCTATATATATGACAATGTTTTATTTTTTCATGTTGATTAAAAACAAAAACAAAATATAACAATACATATCATATGTGTACATACTTTTTTAAACTAATATAATGAATCACGTGATGTTTTTATAATTTTGTTAAGCGTGCGTGATATTGAACGTTGATTTAAGCGAGTTATGCGATTTAAAAACTGATACCACTCAGCTTGATTTATAATTCATGTTCCAACGCGCCAATGTATTTAATTAAATGGTTTCATGAAATTGTGTTTAAAAGCATAACGATTGAAAGTATGTAAGAAACACAGTTTTGCACATAAAATGATCGCCAACAGACCCGAATTAATACACTTCATAAATGCCAATCAGATAAAAAAACAATTCCAATAATAAAACAGGGGAAGTCTACACTGTGTATTAGCCACCCGCTGTGGTTATCCCTATTTATCAGCTCTATCTCAGGCACCTGGCTACTGTTATGAACAAATTGGATTTACTGAAAATAACTGATGTCATTTATTGCCAAATTGTTATGTACATTTAAAATAAACAACGAGAGTGGACCCACATCATTGTTGCACATTAGTATAAACTTCACTGTAATCTAGGCGCCCCGTAATCTGTTCTTAAAATAGACATAGCCTTTATAAAGACGGCGCTAATTAAGTTGGATATTAAAGAAGCTTCATTAAGCGCACTGAAAAAGATGAATTGGACACATTTGCATCTTTCATTTATTACAAAGCATGTGAATATGTACAATACTTTTATTACTGACACATTATTATTAAAGTCGACGGACAACATAAGAGGGAACCACAATTAAATAAGATCCATTTTCGCAGGATAGTGGTTTTTTTAGAAAATATTCACATATTATTTTTAGCTTGCATTAGTTACAATAATAAGTTCGCGTGCCATTGAACGTTGAGTTAAGCGAACGGTGCGAATTAAAATCTGAAACTATTATGTCATCTGTACTAACAGCATTAACTCAATGGTGTCAAATCCTCTATAGTCAATTAAAGGGGCATTTTCATTTTTTGAAGTAGTTAAAAACCAACTTGTAGTGAGTGATATTTTGATGCAACCAATTGAAACTTTTGACTTTAAATGACGAAAAATCGGATATGGGTGCATTGTGTGTGCTATGTATAAAACATGACAGTCACTACAAAATCGTATATATAATATACTCTGTAAGAGACGTTACATATTATGACATTTCAAATTTAAACCACAAAATTGACAACTATCCAAAGATATATCATTCATTTTAGTGAAGGAATGATATATTATAATAACCATGAAAAGTTTTTCCGTTTGACTATGCCTTTAACGAAATAATTTTTCATAATAATATATATAAAATAAACGAGATAAATGATACCTTCCTTTCATGTTTAGTGTACATGTAAGACAAACAGATTCTTTAAATTCATCGCTGTCATTACATCAGTCTATTAGCATCTCATTCGCAATGAAATAATTTGCATTTCACGTGTGCAGAAAATGATTCATATTTTGGTAAAAGGAATTGTACTTCTTTTTAGCGTATCTTACAAAAGTATAAGCACGCATTGCAGAAAGCACTTTTTAGAACAAAAAAATCAACGAAAGACTGACTTGCCTTTCGCTAGTAGTAAAATCGTTTTAAACGTCTACTGTAAACAAGACCACAAGCTGAAATAACTGCACAAAAATATGAGATTGTAAACGTATATTGCATTTAACACCAGAGAGAGAGAGAGAGAGAGACTTGAACGCTCCAAGGCTGCGGGTAAAAACTTGTACGAATTGGTCCAAAATCAACGAATTAGTATGCATTCATAGTGCAATGTTCTCGTTTAAAGTAAAATTCACTAAAAAACTCAAATTCGTATATTTGAGCTCTCATCATGATTTTGATTTCAGTCTTCATGAAACGAGTCTTAATTTATACAGATTTTTTGTTATTGTACGAATGAGTAAGTGCTAATTATTAGATCTAGTTGATTAAGTGCACACTGATTTTGAAACATGAAATAATAATGCAAATAGCATTCATTTCTGTGAACTCAGGTTTATTCGCGAATATTAGTATGTTCAGTAGTCAGGCTAGAGACCGGCCGGAATGAAAATAATGAGCTATGTAACAGAACTTGTTTTCATTGTACAGATAAGATCGAGGATGAAATACATGTACTCGTTCACTGTCCGTTGTATGTTGATGTTAAGGAGGGTTGACATAATTTATAACTGATATAGTCTTTAATTGTAAGCTATGTAAATATTGTCGTTGTTTTTAGGGTCTGTTAGTTATAAATCAAGCGTGGGTAACCATTGCTAATGAGTTAATTTCCGACCTGGTCATAATATACTTGATTTCTTAAACCATTTTATATTATGCGCGTTAGTGCATCTTATCGCAGTGTCATTGTTTTACGTAAATATATTTATATATCTATAAACGGTTACTAGATTTACCGAAAGCGCGGGTACAAATTAATGCTCGAGTAAACACGTTCATAAAAATATAAATTGCATCAAGATTATGACTTTGTTGAAATTATGATCTGTTTACGTCGTATTTGCTCAATCAGCATATAGTAGTATAAGTCTTATAATCTAAGTAATTTACGTCATCAACAATGCCACCAAAACCGTTTATGCGATTCTAATTAAGAGCGCATTATTTAGCAGATTTGAATAGAAACCAACACTCGTTAAGTCATGTAACGCGCTAAAGAAAGTATATAATGGCCATTGAAGAAACATGCCTAATTTGTGAAATTTCTGAAGTCGCGAATTCTTCAGAATTGTGAAAATGAGTCGCGAACTTGCAATATTTGCGAAAAAACGTGAGTTTTCCAAATTGTGATTTTTTAAAGATTAAATGTAGTAAATAGTTAGTATTCAATAATTTCATTTTTTTTACACTTCATTTATTCGGAAATTTAAACATCGCATGCCATTAAACTGAAATAATGACCATATGATTATATCTTCAATATACTTAGTATAAGAATAATTTTGTGTGAACGCATCTCCTTGCAATTTCAATTGATTTTCTTTCAACTCATGGACATTATTCAGGGCGACATGCAGTTGTGCGTAATTGCGGAAAGTTATATACTGTCTATTATTTAGAAAGTTATGGCCATTGGAATATCTGATTCTATTAACCCCAATTGTTCCTGAATCTGAATACCTAATTCCCCCATACAAAGGTTAATACTTATGTGTAAATTGTTATTCATGATAACAATTCACTGTCTCAGTAAAACGGCTATTACCGTCAAACACAGTATTTATACAGTATTCCGTATATGAAAAAGTGTTCATTTTATAAAGCATGTATATTTCCTTGGTTAAGAAAAAAAAATATTCATATGTTGAATAAGGTTGAGCATTTTGATCGAGGCAATGTAAATAAAAACACGCTTGTATGTGTTAGTGTTATTCTATTATATCATTAAAACACCCTTGTAAATGTTTGGTCATATCTTCTGACCACATCTAGAATATCAGAACCATACTACGGAATTTCAATAACATCTTTTGCAAAAATTGATTGTGTATATTTGTAAGTATTATACTGAATAATACAGTTAAATCCGTATCAACTCGCTTTCAACTGTGTTTCTGTTTTTGAAGTTTTTAATATGCATTGTTTATTCGTACACAGTACGGTGTGCCATACCTGTAATAGTGAGAATTGAGCCATGAATACATAGTATCCAAAATGAATAAACAAGATCCTTATCAGTGAATTCATTATAGGATTTTCTCCAGAAATGAGATACACAGTAAATTCGCTGCCGCCTAATACACAACTCATAGTGAAACATTTGTAATTGAAAAATAAATGACCGCACACTATAGAATCGTCATTATAATTATCATGTTTCTTGATATTACTTGTTTTATCACAATCGTATATAAAGTAGGACGAGATTATTAATAGCACTATCCGGATTCCGTACTTTAATAATACTTGTTAGGATTTTCAACTAAATTTATGCCTTCGACATCCAGCCCCGGAAAAAGGGGGGGGGGATAACTTCCTATATACGGGTATATAGGGATGTGCCGAAAATACGGGGTGAGTTTTTCGACTAAAATTACTGATATGGGTATGGTTTTGAGAATCTAAGTATAGATATGTGTATTGAAATCCGAACTTTGCTTGTATTTAAATGCATATATATTTGAAAGTATTTTAAGTATCAAAATGGGTTTGATATATTTCATACTGGATTTACAAATAGACAGATAATTCAATAAGTATACTGGACAAATCGTCATTGATTGCATTGGACTCCGAATATACAATGAAAAAAAGTCTAAAGGTATATTTACAATGATATGCACAACCATTTTTGTACTGCCGTCACTTTTTCGAAATTTAATTTAAACCACACCATTATTGATAACGTTTGTTTCGAACGCTAACCGTTCTGACCATTTTTTTACAAACCCGCGATCACGTAGAAGCGAGTTATTTTATGCCTATGGAAGTTTTCTAGTATGCATGACAAACACAAGATCCAAAATGCGTTTTGGGCTCGTTCGAATTTTTAACAAATATTTTACTGTTAACTAAAATGCCACGTCCGACTTGTCATTAAAATCCAGAGAGTCAAACGAAATGCACATCCACATTATGCTCTCTTTCAATTTATCTTAATTGTTTTTAACCACATACACATGTATGCTCTTTTTTTAATCTTATCGAAGTTTACAATAATGCATGACAAACAAACAATCCTAAATACGTTTTGCATTTGATGATGCTTTGAATAAATAATTAACTGTTAAAAACAAACCACGTTCATATGTCGTCGCTAATTCTATCGAAAATGCGTTTAAACTATGTGTCGTATTCTGAGGAAACTGGGCATAATGCATGTGCGTACAGTGTCGTCCCAGATTAGCCTGTGCAGTTCGCACAGGCTTATGAGGGACGACACTTTCCGCCTTAATAGTATTTTTGCTAAGAAGAGACTTCATTTAAACGAAAAATGTCATAACAGCGAAGAGTGTCGACCCTGTTTAGCCTGTGTGGACTGTATGTTAAATATTTTGAGGTTAAACTAGTTTTTTTCGTCACTGAAATGACCACACACGATATACGTCACAAATCTCCTAATTTAAATGTAAAGCCACAAGGCAATGCAAAATTAATAAAACATTTTCTTATGAAAATGAATGAAGATGTTTCGATTAAAGATTTATACATTTACGGAAAAAGATTTTATGTTAGTCAATTGTGTTTTGCTATGAGCAGGGATGTGCGAATAACTGTAAACTTTTGCTGAGCAAGTCATTCATGCTATTATACAGAATTGCAGTTTACCTACATATTTTTCAAAAGGTCAGATAGCTTAATTGGTAGAGCAACCCAGGCCGTTATCATTAGATGGCTCATGGGTGGGTTCGGGTTCGAATCCCGATTTGAACTTCGTAGGTAAACTTGTGGTTGCAAGGCTGGAAACGGATAGTGTGACAATTTGTTTTCGGCGGGGTTTTGGGCTAACCGTTCAGTTCATCAGTTCGTCTAGTCACATGAAACCGTTTAATATGGCCTGTTTGTTGTTTAATTGCTGATTAACATATTTGACACAAATCGTGCAGTCCCGCTTTAACTCCTTATTTATGTTGGCTATATTGCACTTTACCGGTACGCTGCCATCATGGATTCCGAAATTTGCGCAACTTAACACTAATTATAAGGGCTTGGGTTATAGTGCGTACCGGTAAAGTGCAATTGCCCCGGACTGTTTAGTTGCTCTTATCCGCAGTTGGTATTCGAACCATATATACTTCAGATGTGTGCCGACATAAGGTGATTTTATCTATTTTACAAACAGCAGCTTTTGTGCGATTTTAAAACAAAAAAGTTACTTAGTTACAAGGACTGTTATGTTGCTCTTATCTGCAGTTGGTTTTCGATCCATAAATGTTTCTTCCCGATTTGTGCAAAATAAGGGTTTATATGAACTACACGGTCGGCAAATTATCACCATTTTACAAACGGAAGCTTTTGTGGGCTTTTCAAACATTGCCTCGTGTGACCTTTTAAACTGCCAATATATCGTTCTAAATCATAAAACAATTTCAATGAAATGTACATGTAATTCTTTGGAAACGTTTTTCTAAGCAAGTTAATCATGCTATTCAACAGAATTGCAGTTTACCCATATATTTTTCAAAAGGTCAGAATAGCTTAATTGGTAGAGCAACCCAGGCCGGAATCATATCTTATTTAGATGGCTAATGGGTGGTTTCGGGTTCGAATCCCGATCTGACCTTCGTAGGTAAATTGTGGTTGCAAGGATGGCAACGAATAGTATGACAATCTGTTTTGGGCGGGGTTTTTGGGCTAACAGTTCAGTTCATTAGGTCACATGAAACCCTTTAATATGGCCCGTTTGTTGTTGAATTGCTGATTAAAGTAATAATTGAAAGTTCATTTCCTTACTTTTTAATAAAAGTCTTTACGAACTCCAGGTTCTTCTGCTAGAAGTGCCTTTAATGATTTAATTCAAATATTATCTGTATATAAGTTGTGAGTTAGTTTCTTCACGGTGCGTATATTGTATATTGTCATCTAGAGTCCGTGGTTTCTTCTATTACAGATTAATTGAGCTCGCTTTGATGCATCGCCTTATTTCATATTATGCTTTCTCACAATTTTTTTTACATATTTAGAAACAGTGGAAGAAAACCATAACAACGGTACCAAAAATGTATGGTCGGTTAGAAAAAGGATGCTTTTTTAGCCCCTTTTAGCTTTTACGTGTTTTCCTCAAGACATTGTTTTGTGTACAAAAACAAAACGGTATTTTTCGGTCAATTTTGACCGCGATTTACAGGTTGGCACTGACCCTGCCATAAAATATTTTAACATGGTTAGAAACTGTGGAGGTTCTTCTTTGCAACGATACCATTATAATAAATATCGAATTAATAATAATGTTTTTATAATTCCCTTTTTCCTTTTCAGGGTTTTCTTTACGGCATTTGCGTGTGTAAAAAAACCCCGTTAAAACAGGCCGACTTTGTCCGCGATTTACAGGCCGACTCTGACCCTGCCATAAACTATTTTATATATTATTAGAAACTGTAGAGGAACTTCTTTACAACGGTACCATTACAATTAATATCGGACGAATAATAATGCATTTATAACCATTTATATCGGTTCCTGGTTTTCTTTACGGCATTTGCGTGTGTAAAAAAAACCGTTAAAACAGGCCGACTTTGTCCGCGATTTACAGGCCGACTACGATCCTGCCATAAAATATTTTCATATGGTTAGAAAATGTAGAGGATCTTCTTTACAACGGTACCATTATAATTAATATCGGACGAATAATAATGCATTTATAACCATTTATATCGGTTCCGGGTTTTCTTTACGGCATTTGCGTGTGTAAAAAAACCCGTTAAAACAGACCGACTTTGTCCGCGATTTACAGGCCGACTACGACCCTGCCATAAAATATTTTGATATGGTTAGAATTTGTAGAGGATCTTCTTTACAACGGTACCATTATAATTAATATCGGACGGATAATAATGAAGTTATAACCATTTATATCGGTTCCGGGTTTTCTTTACGGCATTTGCGTGTGTAAAAAAACCCGTTAAAACAGGCCGACTTTGTCCGCGATTACAGGCCGACTACGACCCTGCCATAAAATATTTTGATATGGTAAGAATCTGTAGAGGATCTTCTTTACAACGGTACCATTATAATTAATATCGGACGAATAATAATGAAGTTATAACCATTTATATCGGTTCCGGGTTTTCTTCTCGGCATTTGCGTGTGTAAAAAAAACCGTTAAAACAGGCCGACTGTGTCCGCGATTTACAGGCCGACTACGACCCTGCCATAAAATATTTTGATATGGTTAGAATCTGTAGAGGATCTTCTTTACAACGGTACCATTATAATTAATATCGGGCGAATAATAATGAAGTTATAACCATTTATATCGGTTCCGGGTTTTCTTCTCGGCATTTGCGTGTGTAAAAAAACGTTAAAACAGGCCGACTTTGTCCGCAATTTACAGGCCGACTACGACCCTGCCATAAAATATTTTGATATGGTTAGAATCTGTAGAGGATCTTCTTTACAACGGTACCATTATAATTAATATCGGGCGAATAATAATGAAGTTATAACCATTTATATCGGTTCCGGGTTTTCTTCTCGGCATTTGCGTGTGTAAAAAAAACGTTAAAACAGGCCGACTTTGTCCGCAATTTACAGGCCGACTACGACCCTGCCATAAAATATTTTGATATGGTTAGAATCTGTAGAGGATCTTCTTTACAACGGTACCATTATAATTAATATCGGACGAATAATAATGAAGTTATAACCATTTATATCGGTTCCGGGTTTTACCATAAAGATTTCCGGATATTTCCGGGTTTTATACCTGCCCGGCATGACATCCTTTTTGCCTCCAATCAAAACTTATTTGAAATTAACAGTTGAAAAAGCATTAAATAATAACATTGTTTTTATTTTTGAAACATTAGAGATCAGTAACATTCATATTTGGTGTGCATGTGTATATGGACAAGGCCTTTCCATACCCACAAAATTGTTTACCCCGGTGACCTTGACGTTTAATTAAGGGTCCACGTTTAGGTTTCGAAATCTGCATTTACTTTTCGAAAAATGCTCATAACTTCAAAGCATTTATAGGGGGCATATGTCATCCTATAATGGTGACAGCTCTTGTTCTACCAAATTTAATTGGTAACTAACATAATTCACTTGCTTCAATTTTTAGCACAGGTAAGCTTCAAGGGGACCGGACGGTCGAAGAAGTTATGAAGATGTTCGCAAACACAAAAACAAGAGGTACACAATTGTATAGTGAATAGTTTTTTTACACAATTTACCAGGTTTCAACAAAATTATTTCCAAAGCTCTAGTCTGTTTTAGGCTAGTTGGCTTGCAAAATAACTATCCATAAGCATTTTCAACAAGCACATTTATTGGTAAATGCATAAAGCACATTAAACGCTATTTACTATTCAGAACTTTGATGTTTTTTTGTTCTTTGATAGCATAACCATATATTTACATTAATATATGTATATATGTATCTTGGTGGCTCTGCTTAAGAGTAACGAGCCTAAAACCATGTACATGTTGTGTAATGTGTATCTGTTACTTTATTATACGAAAAAAAGTATATAATTAAATAATATCATTGCTGACCAGGCACATTTTTATGCCCCCGGTATGGGTGGCATATAGCAGTTGAACTGTCCGTCAGTCAGTCAATCAGTCTGTCCGAAAACTTTAACGTTGCACATAACTTTTGCAATATTGAAGATAGCAACTTGATATTTGGCGTGCATGTGTATCTCATAAAGCTGCATATTTTGAGAAGTGAAAGGTCAATGTTATCCTTCAAGGTCAAAAGTCAAAAAATACAATCCAAGGGAAGTACTAAGCTTTCAAAGGGAGATAATTTATAAACCTGCCAAATGATTATTGAAAAAAAACTGTAAATGCATTATTTATTATTATGAGCTAAATGTGATTTATTTTCTAAATAAATAATTATTATTAAACTGATTATTTATCCACAGACGCCCTTTGTTTATAAATTTAATTTCACAAAATTGTTTTGTCTCTAAAGATTGTTACCGGTAAATGAAATTGGTTAGAACTTTTTTTAATCCTTTTTTTAATAATGAACATGAAATGCTTTTGTCTTGTAATATAGAGCCATCAATCATTGTTCAATCCGGTTTCAGTATGGGACAAATTTAAAAACAGTCAGAAAACTGGTGGTGGGCCAGCAAAACCATTCAAACCGTCTGAGGAATTGACAGACCACAATTGGATGGAATAATTGGAGGAATTGAAACCTCAGGTATAACCACATATCATTGTTATGTTCGGTTTGTTCTTTCTGGAGGACCAGATGTTAGTGCACCCTTATTAATGATTGGGTGTTTTGAAGATAATATTTATTATAATTTATTAGGAATCAATACAGGTTATTCTTGTAATATAATTTCCCCATGTCTATGGATTTCATTCAAAATTAAACACATACAAATTGCTGAAAACATCTGTAAAACATTATATGAAATAATGTGAGTTTTGGTTGATGATTGAATAATGAGGAGATAAATACATACACACATTAAGATGGCAATTGCTATAAACAATAATATATGTATTCCTACTTACATTATATACATTTGTTGATGGGATTGAATATTTGTTTATTTAATTTTATTTATATTGAAGCAGATTCATCATCATTGGTGCCAAAAGCAGTGGCTTCATTGCATGAAGACACTCAAAGTTCTCATGGCACTCCAGTGGGTGAATATGAAGGTACAAATGAAAACAAATTGATTAGATTTTGCAATTTTTAGGTCCACTGGCCAAAGGCCAGCGGGGCTTATGTCATTGTCCTGTGTCTGTCGTGCGTGCTTCCGTGCGTGCGTTAACTTTTCCTTTAAACATCTTCTTCTCCTAAACTACCTTTTTAAAATTTATTAAAATTATACCCCAGGGATCAAATTTGACCCTGCCCTGGGGGTCACAAAATTGACAAATTTCTTATATTAGGCCTATTTTGTGAAAACTTTCAAAATCTCTGGTCCATAACCATTGGGCCTAGGGCTACCGACTTTGGTATGTAGTGGCATCTTATAGTCCTCTACCAAGTTTGTTCAAATTATGACCCTGGGGTCAAGTTTGACCCTGCCCCGGGGGTCACAAAATTGAACGTATGCTTATATAAGGCCTTTTTGTGAAAATTTTAAAAATCTTTTTGACCATAACCCTCCGGCCTAGGGCTATCAAATTTGGTATTTAGTGACATCTAATAGTCCTCTACCAAATTTTATCAAATTTTATCCCAAATTTACCATGCAGAAGTAGCAAAAAAACATAATCACCAATTATATAATTTTTCATTTCAGTCGAGATGAAAAGTTCCATTTTGAATCATGCTGTAAGGCCTGTATTAGGTATTCAATGAATAAAATAAAAACTTAAAAGTTTGAAATGTTTTTTCGCTTAGCTAAAGGCAAAATTGATAACAACAAGTGGGTGTCTGTAATATTATTACACTGATGTGTGTAATAATTTTAATGGTTTCAGACAAAAAAACCTGGGTAGAACCAGTACTTATTATGAATGTATATTAATTGAATATAACAATAAATTAAGTAATTTTCCTGAGTAGGGTTAGTAAAAGCAACAGTACCAGTACTTACAAAGTATACATACTAATTTAACAACATATTTACAACATAATTAAGTCATGTTCCTGGGTAGAACCAGTACTTTACACAGAAATACATGAGTACAACAAGAACATAATCAAGTTTCCTGGGTACGGTTAGAAGAACCAATAGAACCAGTACTTACAAAGTATACATATTAATTTAACAACATATTTACAACATAATAAAGTCATGTTCCTGGGTAGAACCAGTACTTGACACAGAAATACATGAGTATAACGAGAACATAATCAAGTTTCCTGGGTATGGTTAGAAGAACCAATAGTACCAGTACTTACAAAGTATACATATTAATTTTAGCATTCAAAATTTGAAATAACACAACAACGAAATTGTTATTCAGCTCCCCCGATATCGACATCTTCTGTTGTGCAGTCAAAGGCAGCACCATTATCTGCTGATGTGTGCTCTAAAATGAAGGAAAAGAACAAAAGTAAATTAGATATTTTTTATCTAATTTTCTTAAATTTAATGTACCTCATAAGTAATATAATGATATATTGTGCGTTTGTTTAGTTTTTAGCTCCACTGAGCACAATGTGCTCATTGTGAGCTATTGTGATCGCCTTTTGTCCGTACAGCGTAGTCCGTCGTTAACATGTACCTTCTTTACACACTATAAGTCACATTTAGGGGGCGAGCAGTTTTCCTTATATGGCTATAGTAAAACCTTGTTAACACCCTTAAAGTCACATTTTTCGTCCAATGCTCATGAAACTTTGTCAGAATATTTGAGCTAATGATATCTGGGATAAGTTCGAAAAAAACACTATAGAATTCACATTTATTATCCAATCTTTATGAAACTTGGTCAGAACATTTGACCCAATGAAATCTTGGCAATAATTAAAACTGAGTCTTATGAGCTCAAAAACTATGTCACTAGGTCAAAGGTAAAAAAAAATCAAATCAGCGCAGAAGGGAGCATTGTGTTTCTTACAAACACATCTCTTGTTTGGTCCAATATTCATGACTCAGCTTGCTTTTTTTTCAGAATGGTCTAGCTCACTAGATACACACCAACATAATTTTATGATTCTTTAGCAATACAAACTATGCTTTATGTATACTCAATTGAATGGTTAATGTTTTAAACAAAAAAACATAGGAATTCACTTTAATTACTAATGATTTTTAATGCATTAATTACATTTCAGTATCAAAGAGAGCAAGGGAAGCTGTGGAGGAAGACCTCTACAGTCTGGAAAAAAAACGTCTTTTGCTGGAAATTGTTCTGCTAGAGCAAAAAATTGCTCATGACAAAGAATTGCACGAGCTGCGAAAAGATATGATTTCAAAAGATCACTTGATTCATTTTGAACTTTAATGAATATATAGATAAAACATATAACATCACAACAGTAATTCTGTAAGACGCAATAAAATAGATATTGTGCATAATTAAGATTTTTAAGTTATGAATAATTCATCAGATGCAATTCATTGTCATGAGCAATCATCTGTTCAAGCAGAACAATTTCCAACAAAATATTTTCTTCAAGATTTTAAAAGATTTATTTATATTAAAACATTATTAAGGCACGATTGGTCATTGTTGGCTCGGGTAATACTTAATTCGAAATTGTGCCCCGGGTATATTTAAATGTACCCCAGGTATGGAAAATTAATTAAACCTATCGGGGAATTCTAAGGCTAAATTGCTCCTTATCGGCTTCTTTTTCTTCAAATTAATAATGTTCATATCTATGTCAATATTTTTTTGAAATTGTCTCTATATTATCGAAACTCATACTCAAAACAGCATGTTCAGGCAGGTTTTGTTCAAAGAGAATTTTGTTTCGTATTGCTTAGCGCTTTTTTTGACACTTGATTAAGGGTGGGAATAAAAACCGAGTAGTTTTAATTGGCCAAGTATTTTGTAGTATATTTTTAGTACCTGGGGTACATTTAAATATACTTACAGAGTACCCTTGTTTCATTTAAGTAGTACCCAAGACGACAATGACCAATCAAACAATCAACCATATTTGTTGATCGCTGAATACTTAAATACGCAATCAAGCATTATTAAGTATTGCTAATTTCGTGTACATAAAAAAACAACAACATTGGATTGTTTATTTAGATTGTTAATTTATGAGTTAAGTGTTAAAGTTAGCTGTATTGTTAAGTTTATTGTAACTTAAAAAAAAGTTTGTTTTATAAATGCTCATTTGTTTAATTACTGATTAAAATAAAACAAAAAAAAACGTCAATTCAAATATATGATTTTGATTCCAATTTGGATTTCTTGAATCATTTGTTTAAATTTTCTATGTGTATGTTTTACATCAGCGGGTGGTGGACGGACTGACATGTGCAAAACAATATACCCCCTTTTCTTCGAAGGGGGGCATAAAAATGGATTTGTTATTTAAATTGTTGATTTGTTTATTTTTAAATTGTTAGGTGAAGGGTAAAGTTTGTAAATTAGCTGTGTTGTATAATACATTCAAAGTAACACGTGATTGATATATGATCATAATTTGTTGTTGTTAATAATGATAACTTATTCAAAAAAAACATCACTAATATCTATTCACATTCCATTTGGATTACTTTACTCGTTTGTAATAGTGTTCTCGTGTTTATGGTTTTATTCATGGGTGTTGATGGTGATTTTTGTATTATACAGTGGTATGTATAGCTGAATAGATTATCTTAACCCATTTATGCCTTGTGGACTTCTCCCATCCTTCTAAAATGGATCAATTTATTTCCAAAAAGATACACATGCATGCAAATACCAAGTTGCTATCTTTAATATTGCAAAAGTTATGGCCAATGTTAAAGTTTTCGGACAGACGCACAGACTGACGGACAGTTCAACTGCTATATGCCACCCTACCGGGGGCATAAAAATTACATTTCAACCTCGCTCTGTGAAAAGGGGGTTTAATGCACCTGCATTAATGGAAGAATGTGATCAATTATAAATGAGACGCGCTTTGAGAAAAAGGGGTTAAATGCAAATGCTTCAAGTGTCGTCCAATATTAGCCTGTGCAATGTACATGGGTTGTTCACTCTAATGTGTATATTGATATTCACTCTTATGTTCATATTGAAATTATTTGGTCAATAATTTAATTTGTTTTCCCGTACCTTTTTTAAAATATGTTAGTGATTCAATATCCCTGTATCGCTGAAAGTAGCTCAGGCACCTAGTCCCCCGAGATATAACTCATATTAGCTGCTCTGTGGCAGGGGTATCATCGGACGCCACCCGACTCATTGTCGCTAGGTTCGGCTAATATCAGCTTCTCCTCCCATTTAAAGTTTAAAAATCCGTGTGTCACTTGTGTTCGGAGGCACAGCACTTTAAATGAACACACATTTTAAAGACTTGTTTTGTCTTTATCAGGTGTAAATGTACACACATTTTTAAGACTTGTTTTGTCTTTATCAGGTGTAAATGAACACACATTTTTAAGACTTGTTATGTCTTTATCAGATGTAAATGTACACACATTTTATAGACTTGTTTTGTCTTTATCAGATGTAAATGGACAGACATTTTTAGCTCCACTGGCCAAAGGCCAGCGGGGCTTATGTCATGGTCCTGTGTCCGTCGTGTGTGCGTCCATGCGTGCGTCCGTGCATGCTTGCGTTAACTTTTTCTTTAAACATCTTCTTCTCCTAAACTACTGGTCCAATTGTGATGAAATTTCTCAGGAATGTTCATGTGGTGAACCTCTTTCAAATTTGTTCAAATTATGCCCCTGGGGTCAAATTTGACACTGCCCCAGAGGGTCAAAAAATTGAAAATTTGCTTATATAAGGCCTATTTTGTGCAAACTTTAAAAATCTTCTTGTCCATAACCATTGGGCCTAGGGCTACCAAATTTAGTATGTAGTGACATCTTATAGTCCCCTACCAAGTTTGTTCAAATTATGCCCCTGGGGTCAAATTTGACCCTGCCCCGGGGGGTCAAAAAATTGAAAATTTGCTTATATAAGGCCTATTTTGTGCAAACTTTAAAAATCTTCTTGTCCATAACCATTGGGCCTAGGGCTACCAAATTTGCTATGTAGTGACATCTAATAGTCCTCTACCAAGTTTGTTCAAATTATGCCCCTGGGGTCAAATTTGACCCTGCCCCGGGGGGTCAAAAAATTGAAAATTTGCTTATATAAGGCCTATTTTGTGCAAACTTTAAAAATCTTCTTGTCCATAACCATTGGGCGTAGGGCTACCAAATTTAGTATGTAGTGACATCTTATAGTCCTCTACCAAGTTTGTTCAAATTATGCCCCTGGGGTCAAATTTGACCCTGCCCCTGGGGGTTAAAAATTTGAAAATTTGCTTATATAAGGCCTATTTTGTGCAAACTTTAAAAATCTTCTTGTCCATAACCATTGGGCCTAGGGCTACCAAAATTTAGTATGTAGTGACATCTTATAGTCCCCTACCAAGTTTGTTCAAATTATGCCCCTGGGGTCAAATTTGACCCTGCCCCGGGGGGTTAAAAAATTGAAAATTTGCTTATATAAGGCCTATTTTGTGCAAACTTTAAAAATCTTCTTGTCCATAACCATTGGGCCTAGGGCTACCAAATTTAGTATGTAGTGACATCTAATAGTCCTCTACCAAGTTTGTTCAAATTATGCCCCTGGGGTTAAATTTGACCCCTTCCCCGGGAGGTCAAACAATTGAAAATTTGCTTATATAAGGCCTATTTTGTGCAAACTTTAAAAATCTTCTTGTCCATAAACATTGGGCCTAGGGCTACCAAATTTGGTATGTAGTGACTTCTTATAGCCCTCTACCAAGTTTGTTCAAATTATGCCCCTGGGGTCAAATTTGATCCTGCAGCGGGGGGTCAAAAAATTGAACATTTGCTTATATAAGGCCTATTTTGTGAAAACTTAAAAAATCTAATTGTCCATAACCATTGGGCCAAGGGCTACCAAATTTGGTATGTAGTGACATCTTATAGTCCTCTACAAAGTTTGTTCAAATTATGCCCCTGGGGTCAAATTTGGCCCTGCCTCAGGGGGTCAAAAAACTGAAAATTTGCTTTTATAAGGCCTATTTTGTGAAAACTTTAAAAATCTTTACGTCCATAACCATTGGACGTAGGGCTACCAAATTTGGTATGTAGTGACATCTAATAGTCCTCTACCAAGTTTGTTCAAATTATGCCCCTGGGGTCAAATTTGAGCCTGCCCTGGGGGGTCAAAAAATCGAAAATTTGCTTATATAAGGCCTATTTTGTGCAAACTTTAAAAATCTTCTTGTCCATAACCGTATGGCATAGGGCTACCAAATTTGGTATGTAATGACATCTTATAGTCCTCTACCAAGTTTGTTCAAATTAAGCCCCTGGGATCAAATTTGACCGTTCCCCAGGGGTCACAAAATTGAACATATGCTTATATTGGGCCCATTTTGTGCAAACTATAAAAATCTTCTTGTCCATAACCATTGGGACTATTTCTACCAAATTCGGTAGGTAGTGACATATAATAGTTATCTACTTAGTTTGTTCAAATTATGCCCATGGGAACAAATTTGACCTTGCCCCAGGGGTCACAAAAATTAACATATGCTTAAATAAGGCTTATTGTGTGCAAACTTTAAAAATCTTCTTGTTCTTAATTATAGAGCCTATGGCTACTAAATTTGGTATGTAGTGATGTCTAATAGTCCTCTACCAAATTTGTTCAAATTATTCCCCTGGGCTCAAATTTGACCCGGCCCCGGGGCTCACAAAACTGAACATATGACGTTTACCAGTGGAGATTACTGCGGCCGTTTGGCTGTGACCAACAACATCAACATCTTGAAAACATGAGATAAAACCCTGTCATTTAGTGCCATTTTAGGTCAGATGGTGACTGCTTACAAAGGCATTGAAGTAAGAACATGTGTTATGAATGTTTTTCTTACAAACTGAAAAAAGTCGGGTTTTATTTAAATATGTCAAAAGTGACCATATATCCGGATGAAAATATTTTGGATGACATGTTAATTTCATGTCGTTTTTGTAGTGTTTAAACCAGTTAAATAATATATCATTGATTTTAAAAACACAACTTCCATGAACATAATTATTTCAAGAAAAGTCAATATATGATTCTGCATTGTAAACTCAAACTTTGTATCCAAGAGAAGGTTTTGAAATTAATGAAGTGCAATGTTCTTAACTATCGTATATGCTGCTTTTTAATAACAAATGATTCATTGTTCCATTTGTGAATCGTGACTCATGAATATTGGATATGATTGTAAATTGCTCAACAATCCATATATATTTCTGACCATTTTATAATTTTCTTTATATAAGTTATGAATTGATCTTAGAAGTCAAATGTATTACTTAATTAAATACATTTATAAATATAAAGAAATAATCTTTAGATTATCATAATATTCTCAGGCCTTTTGGTCTTAGGGATGTGTGGGTTGATGAGCAATTTCTCCTTCTATCACAATGATTTCTACCTTACCTGATCATTTCCTTCATATTCCATTTTCATTTAATTGACGTCTGCAACCTCTTTCAAATTGGGAAAGTCCAAAATGTGTCGTTTGGTAAAGGGTTAAGGCATTTTGATTCCTATGGGTCTTGTGAATCTGTTTCAAATCAAATGCGTAGATTTGATCTTCAGCATCTAAAAATATGTGACATAGAAAGAACGTCAATATCTTTTGGAGAGATAAATGTACCTACGTTATAAGCAAAGGACCTGTGCAACAATTCCCGGGCTTTTAAGTCTGTTTAGTTTACACGGTAGTAACTTTTTCCATATATAAAAATGCTCACCCTTCCAACTTTAAACCCCCAGTGGGACGAGGGATAGAAAGAGAAAGTCACATGCTTGAGTACATTTCAACCCATGCGCATTGCACGTTTTTTTGCAAAGAAAAAACAGTGGAGCGATACAGGGCCATCATGGCCCTCTTGTTAAGACTTGTTTTGTCTTTATCAATGTAAAATGACACACATTTTTAAGACTTGTTTTTTCTATGTTTCAGCCACCAGTCTTATGTAGGCATCTGAAGGTACACAAAACAAGATGTCTGTATGTTGGCTTTTGTAAGGTTTTTTGTTTAACTTTTCAAATTTAAATCTCAATCTATTAGGTAAACTAGCCATAAGCGTTCTTGAGTTATCATCTGGAAACCATTTTACTATTTCGGGTAACCGTGACCTTTGACCTAGTGACCTGAAAATCAATAGGGGTCATCTGCGAGTCATGATCAATGTACCTATGAAGTTTCATGATCCTAGGCCCAAGCGTTCTTGAGTTATCATCTGGAAACCACCTGGTGGACGGACCGACTGACCGACAGACCGACCCACATGTGCAAAGCAATATACCCCCTCTTCTTCGAAGGGGGGCATAATTAGGAATGTCTAGTATATTTATTTCTATATTTAGAATATTTCTTACAGAAATTTCTTCAAGCAAACAGCGAAGACCCTGATGAGACGCCGCATCATGCGGTGTCTCATCTGGGTCTACACTGTTTGCCAAGGCCTTTTTTCTAGACGCTAGGCATAAATGGGTTAAGTACAATGGTTGTACAAATGTACATCTATTTATAAGTTGTCCACAGACATTTAAACATAAACACATATAAATAAAGACTTATTTTTAATGTTAATATTTTAAATCGTTATGATAAATAAATGTGATGAATTTAACGATTAATTATATTTATATAATTCCATTTATGTTGTTTTTATGATATTTAACAGTTGTAAGACAAGGCTGCATTTAATGTTGTATTTTTGACGGAAAAAAAGTGCTATCTAGTTAATAAATACACTCAATATTATCACTAAAGTTGTTGTTTTTGATTTTGTAGTATAAGTTTTTCCATTTATGTAAATAATTGGATCTTTTTATTGTGAAAAGAGATCAATATAATTTATTGACAAACGACAAAAACTAATTTTGTACTCACAAGAAAAACTAAATAGTAACAAGAATAATTGTACCTTTGATAATCCTACTCTGGAAAGTAGGTCGCACAGATGTAATCTCTGTAGTGTGCCCCGTTCTGGTTGTTAGCCTCGGTAACATTCATTGGGTGGTCGTCAGATGGCGGCGTCCCTCTTGCAAACACATCCTGTCTTTTTATGCCTATGTTGTGTAACACAGCACACGCCATGGCGATGCGGCATGCCTTCACCTCGTCCACCCTCAAACCATAACTGAGACAGGCAAATCTACGCATCAGAACGCCGAAGGTCTGTTCAATCAGCACTCTTGTTTTAGTCAGTGCTCTATTGTACCTAAACGGAATCAAGATACAATAAGATTTATTTAACGTAGCACATTAAAAGCAATGAACAGCTTCAAGGTCAAACGTCATATAGGGGGACATTGTGTTTCACAAACACATCTTGTTAATACCAAGACGATTGTCGAGGGAAGCAACTAGGTAGAGTATCTTTAATTATTCTGAAATTGTATATTTCCTTGGCTAAAATGACCATAGCCTACATGGTTATAAAACAAAAGAACATACCGGTACACAAAACATCAATCAATTGGTAATAAATAATATTAAGCTAGGCGAATAAAACATAAATATATAACAAAAGCAACTCAGATAAAAAAATAAGACTACATGTACCAAATCAGTTATAAAACTCAAGCAGAAGCAAAGCATAGTAAAATATATAAAAAAAAACACAAAATGAGAAACCAAATAAATGCGGAGCATGCACTACAGAACACTTACATTTTCATTTTTGAATTACAAACATGATATTCATAATTGGTAAATAATAGCGAAATAAAACAATGTTACATTCGTTGTAGAATAAAAATAATTCATTAACGTTTTAATAATTATACAAGAATAATTACCTTTCCTGTGATTGCGTTTGTGCATGCAGATAAGGAGTCAAAAGAAATTTCCGACAGGCATAGCCGGAATCTCCCAATAGTAACCCATCAAGCTGACCTGAATAAATTAAAGTGTGTGTAAGAATGTTTTTATAAAAAAAGTGTGTGTGCAATAATCAGCGTATTTTTATAACAACATATAATTACCATTCTCGAACGCGGCGCAGATAGAACTCTCTCTAAATATTCGGCTGTCGTGGACACTGCCTGGCCACTTCGCCACAACGTCAGTGATTAGGAACTGCGGGTCACATATCATCTGAAAAAAAAAGTATTGATAACGACATTGTTCGTATAAATATATTTGTTCACATATGTTTGATATAAGCAGTTGCCTGGAACTTATTATTATCTATCTGAATGTTTATCGAGTGATATCCCTTCATGTTTACGAAGTCCATTTCGTTCCGTTTTGGCGCTCGTATCTTGACATGAGTACTGTCCACGCATCCAAGAACGTTGGGGAACTCTAAACATTTGTATAAATAAATAAATGGTACATCGCAGGTCGTTTACAGTAATTGGCAATTGTAAAAAGTACATGAACATGTGATAGAAGAATATGTGTGTTATCTTTGAAGTATACTGTATTGTTAAATGGAAGATACTGAACAGAACAGCAAGTGTATTTCTTCTTCCGATACAGCATCCCTTCTTTATAACAGATTGTGTGCCGGGACCTATTGGTTAAGGGGTGAATACTATACACAGTTGCTTCGTTGGGTTTTGATTTTAAGTTATTTGCATGGGTTTAAATATTTATGAGTAAAGCATATATACAGCGCATCGTCAAATACATACACGCAATAATTAAAACATAAATACCCATGTATGCGCCATAATAACAAATACATATAGCATATAGTGCATTATACACAACCAGCTTAAAACACATAATTCTAATTACTGAAATTAGTTAAAATGAAAACTTAGGATTAAATTATAAATAAGTTTTAGTATTTTCCAGTCCACGACTTTGGGTAACAGTTGTTCAATTATGTTTCTTAGAAAATAAAGACACTAAATGAACTTTTTTGTACGAGATTTAGACAAAGATGGAAAGTTGTCTCCTTTTTAATGTTTACTTGGCAACCAATCAACTCTTTTACATATGAATCTAATAAAGGAAATTACCAGCGATGCTGTAAAACTGTCGTTTTACTCTAGCTTCGTCGTTTTCAGAAGCAGGAAAAAATATGAACTGATGCATATGTCGACATAGAGCATCCGTCACCCGATTGATCACTCGCCCCACGGAACATCTTGACACGCCGTGTATAGCTGTTAACAGTAGATGATGACAGCCCGTCGCGAAGAATTGGAGAGCTGTCAACACTGACAGCAAAGGTGGCACCGGCAATGACCGACGAGTCGGTGTGTCCAAGTCATTGAATACAAATCCCACGATGAAATGAATCGTTTCCGGACGAAATCTGTACCTTTCTCTGACCTCTTCGGCCGATAAGACTTCTAGCGGGTTGCTTCGGTCAGCAAAAACGCGTTCAATCGGCTGACGCCTTCTCAAACGATTAATGCGTTCAACGAAAGCGGCCATGTTTGAGTACTGCTTTATAACTTGAGACAGGTAGAACGCTTGCTCAATTATTTTTGCTCAAACTCAAAGATGAGTCTGACTCAGTACTCAAAAACGTTTCGTGATCACCAACTTGAGCAAGGCGTTTACACTCATCTCAAAAGTTGAGCAAAATCTCAAAGTTGAGTCAAAATATCGACTTAAGTATGTTCGAGATAATCCCTTTCACAACCAATTAAACGCGGATGCCACTGCGTCCGTCATTAGATGTGACATCACTCGGACCGTCATTTTCTCTACATATAAGTGTCTCCAATACTCTTTAATTCAGATTTTTCTCAGCTGCAAATACATAAAACCTTAGCATGAAATTAGTTTAAACACTTTAAAGTAGTTCTTTTCATAACAGACTGGTTGATTGTTACTGTTTTACTTTGGTATTGAACACGTATGAAAGTTGACGGATAGCCTGGTTTTACCGCGTATCGGTGTATTAAGCAGTTGTCTTCAAATATTTGTTTTAATCGTAATAAATCAAATAAAACACATCGGTTCGTTGTCATGTTATCCTTTTTATGAAGAAAAAACGTTCCATTGTGATATGATGGGGCATTTTATCTCGATATCGGCTGGGTTCTGCTAACGGGCGGCGCCATTTTGTTAATAATGAAGAGTACTGCGTATCGGTGTAATAACGTTTAGTCGCTTTGTAGATTACTAGCATAATGTTCGGACCTGTCATTGGTATACAAGATAAGAGATAGTGTTTGTTGAACAAAAAACGTTAACATTTTACCTTTTATTTCATTAATTTGCATATTGTATGTATGATATGAAAAATATATGTGCATTTTATATGTATAAAAAATAGCAACATAATAAAATAAAAGCATTAATACAGATTTCAACGACAACAACTTTGCAATTACTTTGAACTTTCAAGTACTCTAATGTCATTTTGGTCTTAGCAATTTATAAATACATCGACTTCTCTTTAGCTCATTTAACGCCCATTGTCAATTAAAGGGACATTTTTATTTTTAAAAGTAGTTAAAAACCAACTTGTAGTTATTGAAATTTTGAATCAACCTATTAAAACTTTTGACTTTAAATAATACACAATCGGATATGGGTACATTGTGTGTGCTATCAATAAAACACGACAGTCACTACAAAATCGTATATAATATACTCTGTAAGATACGTTATATATTTTATCATTTCAAATTAAAACTATAAAATTGACAACTATCCAAAAATATGTTATTCCATTAAGTGAAGGAATGATATATTATAATAACCATATTACGTTTTTCAATATGACTTTGCCTTTTAAGGAATAATTTATCATAAAAGTTAAAATCAATATATATAAAATAAACGAGCTCAAGGATGGCTTCCTGTCATGAATGGTGTACTTGTAAGACAAACATATTATTCCATATTATCGCTGCCATTACAAAAGTCTATTAGTGTCTAATTTCCAGTGAAATAATTTGCAGTTCATGTGTGCAGAGAATGGTTTATTTTTTGATTATAGGAATTGTACTGCTTTTTAACGTATCTTTCATTGGTATATCATGCATTGAAAAAAGCGAGTAATATACCAAAAACCTATCAAAAAAATGACTGTCGTACCTTTCTTTAGCAATAAAAACGTTTTTAAAGTCTAAATAAGAATACTTGCTGCAACAAATGAAAAAAAAACAACATGAAATTGTTTAAGCTTAGTGGCAACTTAACTCTTTTTGTCTTAAGTTGCTTGCTAATTAAAGCATAAAAAATGGTTTATATTATACATAATGCATTTTGACTGTCAAATCATCACACGTAAACCATACTGGAACGATACATTTTGACATTGTATGCCACTACAAATGTTAACGTATCTTACAGTGTGAATCTTTCTTAAAGAACAGCTTCGTGCCTAGTCTGTTGCTCAACATTATAATTAGCGCATTGGTTGCCATATATAAATCAAGTAAGATCACAATGCATTTTAAATAAATGTGATATATATAAAAATCGTATGAAATCTAGCATTAGGAGCGCTCTCGTTGTCAAGTTATTTTTTATCATAATTTTTGTGATTATTTTTATCATCTAAAATGTTTCCAGTTTTAAGAAAAGATCATTTACTTACAAAGTGACAGCTTTTGGTAAATTAAAAAACGGTTATGTTTGATTATAATAAAGTGGGAAAAATCTTGTAAACATATTCAGCACCGGAACTAAGAAGTTTTGGGGCGGATATTCGGCATGTTTTGGATAACATCGATATGTCGTAACCGCCGATACGCAGTAAGGTCTTCAAGACGTTACATCACAAAAATAAGAAAACATATTGATAAGTAATCATAATTATGAACGGTATGGTTTTGCTAGTGTATGTTATTTTCATGAACGATCGAAAGTGTAAGATGTACGTTGAGTAAACCATAAAATAAGAACCTTTAAAAAGGCGACATGTAAACCTTATGTTTTTCGTTAATATTGAATTAGTTTTCTTTTACTTTTAATAACAAAATTGGTAAATGGTTTAATACAACTGAACAAAAACTGCACATAGTTCAAATTGAACTTTCTGTTCTTACATATGGAAATCTCTTGACAAGTGAATATTAGGGAAATCTATCTACATTTTATATCCCAGATCTATATTTTATCGTAAATAGTATTTATCCCCATTGATGCCAAGCTTGTTTGCTTATTGTAATGATGTTGAATCGTACATTGCCAAAAGGTACAGTCTTTCAATGACTGAGTTCTAATATGATGGTACGTACCTGGTCAAGACTTTAAATGTTTTGAAGTAACTTTGTACAATATTTCATATTCATTTTATTTAAAACGTTGTTATTATGATTAAACTGGGTAATATCTAGACATAAAATATTTTTTACACATGCATTATTTTCTACAATTTGTTTTACGTATTTAATTACAGCGATTTGTTCCTTCTTTATAAAGTACCTGTAAACTGCAATTTGCAAATCGGATAAAAAGACAAAATGTCCGTTTGACGTCAGGAAACATCACAATGAGCAGAAAAGATTCGTCAATTTTGTTTCAAAATCGCGTAATCTGCAAGTGTTCAAATATAATTGATTAGTTGCGAGCAACCGCTAGTATATTTCTCTATAAATTAAGCTTAAATTAAACAGTGTGATCGATCAATCTTCCATGTCCGTTTTAATTTGCTATCAATTTCTCAGAAAAAATATAATTTCTTTAACTTAAAAGGAATTCTTTTCTGTAAATGAAGTAAGAAACATAGGAACAAAACATAATTAATTTTTAATTTTGAAGACGTCAGCCTCGTAGATGCATGCGGCTTTGAATGGCTTAGAGAAATCTATAACTGCGGATGATGTTCAACTTCAGCCAGTGTCAGCCTTAATGTGCATCAGTGAAGATCTCGGTGTATTGACCAATAACACATCTCCGATGAAGAGTGTCTATCCCTAATGAAAACTTGAGCTGAAAACTTAACCAAAAAAGGCACGTGACAGAATATTCAATTAAAGTAAGTACCAAGCTTACCAATTTGATTATTTCACGAATCGATTTTCCCGATTTCAGGATTTTAGCGTAATTTTTCAGGTAATTCAACACTTCGTCTGCCACCTGAGTTTTATGACCACATTTTCTTAGTTTGTAATTGTCTGGACAATTTCGGATAATGGCGAGATAATCGGTTTCTCCTGAACGCCAAGGAAATTAAACGCCAGACTAAAAACTGCTCAAACGAAAAGTATCAATATCGGTGCAGATATGTTAATTAGCCAAGAAAGTATTTTAATAAGCCAAGAAAGTATTTTAATGTGTAAATAGGGTTGTTTATTACCATATTACAGCTAATTATTATATGTTGTGTACAAAGAATCGGTATTTCTATAGTTTGTTTTCGTTCTTGTTTGATTAAGTAACTTTCATTTATTCTTTTTTAAGTTTGATTGTAGTGTTTGTTTTACTTTAAATTTTGGTCGCGAAGTTGTATCAACTATAGAGAGATCTTTATGGTTACCACATAGATATCAAACATGTACATTACCACGTTCATTATCAATTAAAGCCATTGATAACATCAATTTAATCTTTTAAAACAAACAATTTTCAGACATCATTTAGTAATATAATATTTATTGTATAGAATAATTGTGAATGTAAACTTTATGATTATGTCAAGGTTTTCGACTTTCTTTTGCCAGCGAGTGGGCGGAGCTTTAATTTTGCAAGAAAATGAGACGTCACTCGTAACAGTGGATGAATCGTTCCAAATAAAACAAGAATGCATACAAAAACATGTAGCATGTACGTTCAGATAATAAGAAAATGTTTTAGGTTAGTACCTTTTGTAATGGGATTTATCAGACAAGTTGAAAAAAGTACACGGCCGGGTTGCCATTTCGGTATTTTTGCTTAGGTGAAACAAAAATGTATGTTTGAACAAAACCTCTGCTTTAGAGTGTAGTTTTTTAAAAATATGATTAAGTTTGAATAGAGGAATATAGAGGTATTTTGTCTTGTAACTCTGCTTTTGAATGGAATCCTTAAAGACTATTTCGCGTATACGGGAAAGATCACAAACAATCCTTTGTAAGCGTTTGTTAAAAACGAGGCAACTATGTCTGTTAAAAAAGATGTAATCATAGCTAATCACATAAAGGTCGAGGCCGGATAATCCTAAGTAGTTGAGGCCGAATTAGGCCACGGTAAAATTTGCTCAAGGGATAATTAATTCTCATCCCTAAAATAATCAGAATTGTTTAATATTTTAATTCAATCATTTGCATGCAAATATTTAAGATTAAACATATTATTCATAACACACTGAACTTACAACTCTACAAGATAATCTCAGTTCCGCATTTCTGGAGTCGAACTAATGTTCAATAACCCAACCAAGGCAGTAATCAAAACATGTTAAAAGGCGCCTTGCTTCTTTTCTCGTATAGACACATTAATGAGTGATGTCCCATGCACCTGCAAAGTTCAGACTCCACCCTCTAGCATGCAACAGGTTTTTGTATTCATTTCAGCTTCTATAGAAAAGCTTGGCATAATTATAAAGTTTATATCCAAAATGAGTATCCCTTGGTCACGTAAGATGCAGCATTTATATTGTTAATTTTAGTGTATACACAATTCTTCTTTAAATCTTCTGTTAATACATTTTGTACTAACTGAAAAACTAATATTAAAAAGGCAAACATCTACTGGCTCTTGCTCAACTCATCACAGTTTTTGTATGGATTAAAAGCATGTTTACTTTCACCAAGTTTTATTTGCTTCAATTGTGAGTTGAAAATCTGCAAACGACATAAAATATACATTTGTTCATGGCCGTCCTTCTTTCCATTTTAAAATAGTCGGTTTAAGCAAGCAATTATGTGAGCAGAAACAAAATGGTATACATTTCATTACATAAGCACGTAGCTTTTACGTGTTGATCTGAACATTTATGATTTACTTTCATCACAAGTATTCATCATACAAATTTGCAAAATATAAGGCCAAATCGATCTCTTGATAATTTGCGAAAACAAAATGGTTTACTGACCGACCATGATGGACCAACCAAACAACGGACATAAGCGAAGAAATATACACCTAATTCTTCAAAGAGGGGCACATTAAATCCCAACCAACATACCATAATGTTAATGAACAGCTTGCCTGAAGTAAACATATTATTCACCTTAAGAGTTATTAAGCTTAATATAACAATGCCTAACTAATAAGTTCAACAGGATATGTATATTGATCCAGGTATTAATATCCGATAATGGCTAAACCGTTAAACATAAATTTCCCCCATGCTAACAAATAACAACATAAGCTGAAAACTTTTCCAATTCCATTCATAATTATTTATTGTCCATGAACATAACATAAGCGTTAAAACAAACTAACACCAATTAAAAGTGTACTTTCTTGGGAATAGGCACTGAATAACATACCAAGAAAACGGCTGCTATTTTTTTATGTTATAAACCTTTGCAGTTTATCAATTGCCAGTCAATATTCATTGTTTGACTATATTTATAGACTAAATAACATTAATGCAATCACTATCACCATGAACAATATATATTCAACATATTATGAAATATCCATAATACATTAATAAAGTAACATTTTAAGAGTACACAACTGTACAGTTATGTAAATAACACATACATTTAATTACAAAGATTAAAATAATTTTTGATGTAAAGGTAATCAGATACCACACAATTTATTAAAATTAAACCATTGTTCACAGTTCAATTAAGTAAATCAATTTAATCTACCGCTACTTCTTTTATTACTGTAATGAAGGGACACAACAATAGAACTTGAAAGCTTCAAAAGTACTTTAAATTGAACTTCAAATCAGATAGTTTTACAAAATGATACAGACTAACATTAACAAAAGTTTTCCATTTCAAGTGACAACACATTCTCAACCGGTCATCATGAATTTTTTAGGCACATGAGCCAGCTTTTATCTCAAGAGAGACATCTCAATTAGTCATTTTTTAATAAACAGCCTTATGAAACAGAGACAATTATCAGCATGTCATGATAGAATACAGAGCCCCATGAAAAAAGCTTTGATTTCAAAAGAAAAAATCCCAAAATGTCACCATTTAATATGCCTGTCCTGTCAAGCAGCCAGTTGTCAGGGCAGCCAGTTTGGACAGAGTCTGTAGATAGCTTAACAAAAATGGGTAACAACCATCAGTATTTTACGCAGGGTTCTGTAAGGGAAAGCTTTGGAATACGGCCATCGTGGCGGTCCCAGATGTTTGTTGTCACTACCGTAACATATTTGAGTGTTTGCAGTTTTCTGGCAACAACTTTCTGGTACGAAAATCAGGCCCCTATCAGGATTATTTTTCAGCCAGGCTGTCTTGCTGTACAGATCCCACGAATAATCGTCATTTTCATGGCCTTCCGCGCCGCAACACTGATATTCAGTTTGCATTGCATCCCACGCATCTGTCAGTATTTTGGTTTCAATATCAGTTGTCAGTCCATAGCTGGTCAACAGTCTTTGAAATTGAATCTGTATTCTATACCACTAAGCATATCAGCAAAAATAGTTGTAAGAATGCAAGATGTCCCGAATGCGATCGTTGCCAACACAAGTGCACAGGCATAAAGACCAAGACCATTTGTGTTTTTGCGGGACGCTACAACACAAGCAGAATGATACAAGAAATCCAACTCCCGCTGCAGATAGTGGAATATACAGAATCACCTGCAATAAGTTGTCTCCCAGCATACTTGTAACATCATTAACATTAAAGTCTGTCAATATCAGCCAAAGACATATTCCGATTATTGCCATGTTTGCAAAAAACAGGATCAAATTCAGTAAATTTAGCAACACATTTATACAGCTGCTTGTCTTCGTTTCAGATGAGGATTCATATGGACGCCCATAGTAACTGTTAAATAAATCAAACATTTCTTCCGGTTTGGGGGACTGTCTGACCTTCTTTTGTGATTTAGAATTTTTGTCACTTCTTGGGGACTCTTAAAACATTGCTTCGAATAGAGTTTACATCAGAATCTTGCCTCAGATTTTCTTTTGGCTGTTGTTTGATGCCATCCGAAAAGTCATTTTGATCCAATTTTGGCTCACCATTTATTTCCATAATTTGATCATAGGAAGAGCTATGTGCATTGCGATATAACTCCTGAGGTGATGGCAGAACACCAATATAATTTGGATTATGTGTAATCTTTTGACACATATTTGCAATTCTTTCTATCACATGTTTGGGACTCTCTATGATCTTCATGACTTACAGCTGTGAAACAGACACATCGCTCTCCGACGTATTGAAATTATCATCTGATTCACTGCCA
Organism: Dreissena polymorpha; assembly: GCF_020536995.1. Lineage (NCBI taxonomy): Eukaryota > Metazoa > Mollusca > Bivalvia > Myida > Dreissenidae > Dreissena > Dreissena polymorpha. The sequence continues at coordinate 209,486,865 of NC_068355.1, forward strand.
CTGACACAGTCTATAATTTCCAGTTGTGTAGGTTTTGTTATCAAAGCATTTGGTTCGTCTGAATCGCTGTCCAATAGCAAACATTTCACCCCAGTGTCATTTTCTGAGTATTTTTCGGCAATGTAAGGGTTACTTGGGAGTTAGCACACATACTGTGAAACTTTCATACGGTAATCCTCCTGGTGTGACAATCGGTGAAGACTTGTTGCATAGCCACTTTCGGAGCTTTCACATGATGCATGTTTGTATACGCGTTCTTTGTCATTCTGAATAGTTCTGCTCAAAATAGGATCATGTGTGTCAATTTCAGCAGTTTGGGTTGCAGACACTGAAAAGCTATCTATTGGAATGTTAAGAGGCGTTGATTTCGGGATTCCAATCTTTTTTGAGTTTACAGTTTAATTTGGTATTTTTGTATTGGGATAAACTTCCAAATTATTTTCATACGGCTTGTGAGTTGATTCTTTTGCAAAGTCTATGCTAGGCTGGTAAATTGAACGGCTGTTTTGATACATTTTTCTCGGTGGTGTGTCACAGGTTGAGGTGGAGTCTTCCCCATCAGTACTGATACTGGTATCATGGCCAGTTTCCTCTTTGAGTCTCGGAAGGCTAACAATTTGGACAGATTGCTGGAGTCTGCCATTTTTAGGCAAATTATGTTGACAGGTGCATTCATAGTATATTGTGTCAGTAGAATGATCTGAATCGTTTTGGCCTGGGTTGAGATTACGCTTGTTCATCAGTGGCACAATATCTCTTGAGCGTTTTGGGCTTTGTGGTATCTCTGCTAATGCTATTGCTTGTGGCAGAGAATAAGATAGCCGTATTGTATTGTTATCTATTGGAGTCTGCCTAACTGGGCTTGTTGGGTTAATATTAGGGATGGCAAACCTAAGCAAATCCGTAACCGGTTAACCTGTTTCGATATTCGAGCGGTTAACCGGTTAACCGACTGTCGTATTGACACATAAATGAAAAACAAAAACTTCCGAAAAACGTATACGTTTATAAAAAATTACATGTATATGCACATATACTCTGTCTTGTTGATTGTCTTGTAACCTAATTGCTGAAACCATGTTATCAATTAAATACTGTTTCTTTACATATTGTGTTGGTCCTTTAAATTAGGAATATACATTTGGAATCCAATGCTTAGTCATTTCTGAAAGTCATTTCCGACATTGTTTACATGCTTGTTGGTGAACTGTGATGTTTTTCTGTTGTAATATTACCTTCATGGCATTTACACATAATTATTGTTCTACACCTTGACCAATGAAAGCTAGTGCAGAATTCGAATTATGTTGTGTTTTATCAACACTCATTATCCTTTTAGAATTACGTTCATTTACAGTTTGCTGATAAATAACAATGGTCAATTAGCGTAAATATATTTTGCAATGGGCATTGTGGTTTCCTAACCTCTGTTGTTAAGGCCTGTTTATACTCACTGTCTTTATAAGGGTGTTTATGTTTGCAATAGTTGTTAAAACAACAGTGATCGGGTTTAATCACAGTGTCCAGCTTTATTGATTTTATAAAGCAATGGTAGTCACCACAATGGCACAATAAAACCTGTTCATTAATCCGCTGCACCCCAATAGTTAACAACTCTAATCGCTTTTGATCCGCATGGGGAATCACGGGTTGGTAATTGCAGATAATTTGCGATCAGATAAGCGGATAAGCAAATACAGTGAAATGAAGTAAAACAAAACTAACGATTTGAGCATGAATTGCGTTCAACCAAAAATTGTGTTTTTTTAAGAGTAACCGAATATTAATATTGTAACCGGTTAACCTCCTGAAGAAACGGATAACCGGTTAACCGAATAACCGTTGCCATCCCTAGTTAATATTTTTGTTTAGGTTTGGTGACTTCATTTGATCTGACCGCTCGCTTGTTGCTGATATATGTTCATACTTTTGTGGTGATATGTATGAGTAACTTGGACTTGTGTTCTCGAGAGAGTCAAATACTTCATCTTTAAGGTCAGTGTTCATTAAGCTCACTATTAACTGCCCATGTGCCTTTTCATTAAACATTTTATTATCAAAACTTTTACTGGAAAGATTTGGTTGCAGTATTGAGGAGTACGTATATTCGTGTGTGTTTCCTCTGGATCTTGGTGGCAACTGTACACTGGAAATGTCAGAATGTTCGCCAAAGCCTGAATTTGTGTCAGACTTTGTTTTTGAGGACCTGTCATCCTTTCCGAAACTGAAGGGAAATAATTTCCTTTGCATCCTTTTCCGCTTGGCTTTTTCAGCATCGTAAAGTCTTTGTCGTCTCAATATAGGTAAAGCAATATCCATTTTGGCAGGCTGTGTATGGCCTTCGTTAATGGACATTGATCTTGATATCCTTGCGTTTCCTAGACATTGATTGGGCATAGACGAAGTATCGATGGTTTTCCTACGCATGCTAACTGAGTCGGATGCAAAACTTGACTAAGTGCTCTTTGCTGGCCGATTTGACGAAGACGAAGTCAGAACGCAGAAAGAATCATTGGGCGAGGTCCAGTTTTAGTTATCCGTATGGTCGAAAAGACGGCGCATAATATTATCTAAAAGACGGCAGTGTACTGGCGCTTAGTAACGCGAAAGAAGAGGAAAGGCAGAGACCTTAACTGCAAAAACGGATGTCAGTGGTGCCTCAATCTCATGATGATGATAGAGATGATGAAGCGATGACATTTCTGAAGAAAAGGACAAGGGCAGAAAAGTGGCAGTATGTTGTTGAAACTGGCTTTAAAAGACTCGGAAACACACAACCATTCTGCAAATGTGCTTGGTTTATTTTCAGATTTGCGAGGTGACCAGTTTCCAGACATCGGTTCGCTCCTGCTTGTGTACGAGATCGGCCGAGACTCAAAAAACTGAAGTGTGCCACCTTAAGGTAAAACGACAAATTACCAAAATGATCAAACACCCATGAAACATGCTTTTGCTTAATTATATATCCCTTAGGTTTTGTTTTTTAACAGAGTGTTTGCCCATAACACCTTTGTATGATCAATACTGTTCGTAAATCAAGGGAGGTAATTCGGAATCATGTTTACTGGTTTCTGCAATTCTCAAACAGTTCTGTATAGAAAATGTGTTCAATTTGTAGCCGGGATGGAGCATTTACTACTCTGTAGTGAAGAAGGGCTTTATTTTCATATAATGTCAAAAATTATAGCAAACAATATAAGAATCCAATCAAAACAATGATTCAAAATGTCCGTTTGGGAAGAATTTAGTACTGTTAAGGACCTATGGTCGGGTAACAATCTTGATAATATTGTTTCCATGTTAGCATTGTGCATGCTTTCGCATTTTGAAATCAGTGTGGAATGTCGTTTATTTCAGGTTTAACATTTTAGTCGTTTGCTTGTAAGGCAAGATAGTCCCTGAAGAAGAACTTAAGTACGTAAACAGCCTTGTCAGCAGAAAGACACTCTGTTGCAGTTACTGAAGGTACAACGACATCTTCACTGGGGTTAGGTAAATGTTGGCATGTTTGTCGGAATGTGTTTCGTGGTCTATACCAAAATGTCTTTGTGCTTTGTTTAATGTATAACTGCGCCATAACTTACTTTTGGCCATTGTGCACAATTCAACTGATGTTATTTATAAGCAAATAAAACGTTATTGTGAAGAAGTGACTCTTGTAAGTGCCTCACATTATTGTATGCCTTTTAACAATGATCTGAGCTTACTACAAGTTTTACTTTTTCTGTTTCCAAGAAATATGGATTAATATTTATCTCAGATGTCAATTTTTAGGCAGTCATTTGTGTCATATCAGGGGTATTTCCTCAATATGTCAGCCCTAGTTATTTATGCTATGATTGGGTTATCTCCCTTGCATGGGCATGTTTAAGGGATTACGACACAGGGAACTTAAATGTTGTGTTTTTACAACAGATTAAAGGTAAAAATGCTCAACTTGCCTTTCAAGATCATGCTAAGCATGCAATTTATTTATATTTTTATTATTTTAAGCAAAACATGTGCATTTGTTGTGAGAGCTGTAAAAAGCTAAGCAACGCAAAGTATTTATTGGCCCAAAACTGTGTGTTTTTGTGTTGCTTCTTTCATTAAGTTATGATTTAAAGGCTGACCAAGTCACCTGCACTACCATTTGTCATCTCAATGTGTTTAAAACACAATTTATTTCACAGCTTATGACCATGTTATTATTTGTTGGTATAATTTCACTGTATGTACTGGATTATAAGTGCATGTATGTATTTCCTTTTAACTTGGGAATCAATATTTTCAGTTGTCATTAAATGACATTCCCAGAAAAGTATTACGTTTTAAGTATGATCATAAGTATTTAATGGATAATTATTAAAAGATGGTAGGTCTGTTTGTATGTTGTGTCATAAGTTAAGTAGATTGTCAAGCTAATATTAGTTTTTTCAAACACTTTATAATTTTTATTCGCCAATATGCTAAGTTTATTTACATACGTATATCAATGGAGTAAACATTTGAATACAGTACAAGCAGCCATTTTACTATAATGCATGCCAATTTAGCTATACAAATAAGATCCAAATCAATTTTCGATGTTCAATGTGTTATGATGACAAAATATATTTTTAAGATATATTAATCTGTAAACTTAAGGTTTCCATGACGCCTGCTTGTACAGAATACAACATGTTAAGAGATGCTTCCAGTAACTAGGTTGCAAAGTTTCAGATATAATGGCATGACTTAGTTGACTAAGACGCTAATATATCTCTGTGACAAAAGTACAAACAAAAGACTCTTTTTGACTTTTGGCCCAAGTTCCAGCACGCGTCTCAGTGCCATCGTTTCCGGTGAAAGTGTCGCCGAATGTACGCTAACTGGCCCGTGTCTTGGCCCCCGTAACCCCATAATAGAGGCCTGAAGTTGCACTTATCTCTCGGAGTATGTGTGCTAGAGCGACGAAACTTGGTAGACTTGTGTGTCCCGCTGGGTCACGCATCCGCCAAGTTCCAGCACGCGTCTCAGTGCCATCGTTTTCGATGAAAGTGTCGCCGAATGTACGCTAAATGGCCCGTGTATTTTTCCTGTAACCCCATACTAGGAGCCTGAAGTCGCACTAATCTCTCGGAGTATGTGTGCTAGAGCGACGAAACTTGGCAGACGTGTGTGTACCGAAGGGTCACGCATGCGCCAAGTTCCAGCACGCGTATCAGTTCCATCGTTTCCGGTGAAAGTGTCGCCGAACGAACGCTAACTATATTTAGAATATTTGTTACAGAAATTCCTTTAAGCAAACAGGGTAGACCCAGATGAGACGCCGCATCATGCGGCGTCTCATCTGGGTCTACGCTGTTTGCCAAGGCCTTTTTTCTAGACGCTAGGCATAAACGGGTTAAAATGACGGCAAATTGGCACACATTGTATTTATTCCACTTAACAGTCTAGATGTTTGGGTATCCACACTCTGCTATAAACCGAATGCTCATTATTTTGAAGCATATTTTTCCAGTGTTATTATCTTTGAATCGGTGTATCCTTTGCTTTCTAAAAGATTGTTTATATTTCGAATAAACGATTTTACGAAGTGATTTACTCAGGAATAATATCAAATGACAATAGTTTCATACCATAAGCAAAATCTTTCAGTGTAAAAAATGTCACCATTTTCAAGTCTGAAGTGTAAAGACGTACGATATATACTAACATATACTTATTTGTTGTATATTATTTTATTTCAGATGCAATCAAAAAACAGATATCAATATCTCATGGGCAAATACCGGCGGAAGCTAACAATCTTCGTGATCTGTGCGCTATTATTATTGGTGTCCTATATTCCTATGCTTAGCCACAAAAACAGTAACATTAACGCGATTCTGTGACAACTAAAACGAAATCCGGGTGAAAATAATTCAAATGCAGCACTAAAACACAATTTGGCACACCATTCAAGAATACCCATAGGTGTCACATATAATGGGAAGATTGGCAACGCAATTCAAGATAATGTTCGTCGAAAAAATGTGGATACGGATAGAACCTTTGTGCGCGATAATCAGTCCAAAGAATTTAATTTAACTCACATTACAAAATCGGGGCAACAAGTTTTCCACTATCGCTGGATTTCCACCCTTAACCAAAGAAACGAACATTCTGGCGAAGAAACCGAAGATTTGATGACATTGGTAATTGTTCAATTTTTTAAATAACAAAATTGTGTTTGGTACTTGTCTTGTTAATATGGGTCTTACAAAGGCATTAAGCCATTTTAACATGACCATCATGCACTTAATACAAAGTACAAGCTCATTTGACCATGACATGTATTACGACAATTACAATAGCTGTAATCACACGAATACTTAACGCATGATATTATTTGTTAAATATTTTTGTAGAAGCCGTTTCCTTTCCTGAAAACATACAGAAATCCATGTTGGTACGGCGATGCATTCAACTACACCGGAGATGACGTCGCTGGGTCACCGCGCGCTCCTGCACGCATTGCGCATACGGTGTTCTGCTTGCCTTATTATTTCCTCATCGGAGCTCCCAAGTGCGGCACGACAGATTTATTTATAAAGATGGTCCAGCATCCGGAAGTTTCACGGTCGGTACCGAAAGAACCGCACTGGGTCACTCGACGACGATTTTGTGAGTAATACGAAATACTTGAACTCGTAGAGAGTATCTCTTAATTATGCTGTAAGGTACACGTATTTTTAATTATGTTACCACCCATTGAACAAGTTAATATATTAAAATAAAAAAAGTCAAACGCGAATATCTGTTTATGTTTAATTGGTTTCCAATTGGGATATATACGATACCTTGGATTATAATAGTAGTAAACTTAAAATGTATACACATGTTAAATGCGGTGAGGGACATAAGCTTGTGTTGTTCTGTTTATATACTGATACTTGACGTTTATGTAAGTCAATAAACAACGATAACTTGTAAACAATTTCTAAAATTTTACACGATTTGATATTGCATAATCAATTAACTAAAATGGGGCAGTAGGAACTCCCGTAATCACATTTCAAGTTTTAAGGACATATTTTGTAACTGACAAAAACGTGTATGCATGTCTCTTTATCGATTTGTGTTTATTATATTTAATTATTGTGATAACCCGGTTTTGTTCGTTTCAGTTAAATATAAGAAATATAGGAACATTTCAAGCTACTTTCAAATATTTTCCATTGCCACCCTGCAGATCGTTCAAAGCAAATTAAAGAATGGTTATCATCCACTAGTATTTGGTAAGTTAAACGTTTCAGCAAATGGAAATTATACGCTGGCTATATATTACATAAGATCCATTAAGGCATAAGACGAACAAGCAGCAGAGATTCATTCTTTTTAATAACGTTTTTAAAAACATGAGCAATAAAACAAACAATTCGTCAAGTTTTTTCCTGTAAAAATATAATATAACATGCAAATTCGTTGAATTGATATCCCCCGCCAATATGCTTCTGGACACAAAAGTGTTATATTTGACACTCAAAAAAGCATTTATCCAAGATACAAAGGGCCATAACTTCTTTATTATCCAATGGTGTACAATGCCATTTGGCGTGTATCATCCTCTTATCCATACATATACTCATACCCAGTTTCAATGAAATCCGCCAAAGCACTTCCAAGATATGGCTCCGGACACAAAAAACATTTTTCCAAGATACAAAAAGCAATAACTCTGTTATTAACAGATGGTGTACAATGCCATTAGGCGTGTATCATCCTCTTATTCATATATATACTCATACTAAGTTGCATTGAAATCCGCCAAAGCACTTCCAAGATATGTCTCCGGACACAAAAGTGCCGGACGGACGGACGGACGGAAAGACGGACGGACAGACAACGTTAAAACAATATCCCTCTGACTAATGGCGGGGGATAAAAACATTATTTTTAAACTATCAGTAAACTATCAGCAAACTGTGACCTTTAACATACCGTTTCTATGTTGCCCGTCGTCTTGCAGGTGACCATAGTGCGTCGACCCTGTGGGATAACGACTTCTGGACCATTCTTCCGCAGTATGCAAACTTGACCGAGCCACCTATTACGGCGGCTGACGTTATCCACCACTTGAACCCGAACGCAAAGATAATCGCTATGCTGCGGAACCCGACTGAGAGGTACACGCTCTGATTGTGGTGTCCACTATGTACATGTATTTATTAACTGGTTGTTAAATACTAAACATTATCAAAAGGTTGCCCATGCTTTTTTACATATTAGCGATACAAAGTTTCAATCGTTTACAGCACCAGAAATTACGACGCTTTTGCGTCTTCATGGTGTGGGAAGGGGGATGGGGGAGGGGGAGTATGAGACTGAACGGATAGCCTCTTTTCACAGCCTATGGTTACAATTGGTCTACATCTTACATAAACCTACATCTAGTTCATGAAATGACATAAAATGCATACATCTGAACACCTATGACGAATTTCAAAAACAACATATACATGTAGATAGGTGTTATCAGATTAGATCTTAAATGCCAGAATGCATCACACCTTTGATAGCAGAAAACGTAACCACACTTACCAAGTTATTCTGTTATACATATTTCGCCTTTTAAGTTAAAACGGTTAAACTGCATTCTTTTTAAATCTACAGTTACACTGTTTGTGGTATTGTTGTTTTAATAACCGGTGGATTAGTTTATAAATCGTATTTTAGGGAACAGCAAGTGTATTGTGCGTAAGGCCATTGTATAAGTACGTACGGCATTTGAATATATGATCGGCTTCGTTGTATAACTTTAAAATATGATCGGCTTCGTTTCATAAAATGAATATATGATCGGCTGCGTTTTATAAATTGAATATATGATCGGCTTCGTTTTATACAAAATTGTTTATATGCGTGCTTCAGTCATCTTATGTCTTCATATTAACTTATTTTAACATGTGTAGGTATACTGTGTTCTGCATACACTTTCCATATAATTTATAACTTTTAAATGATCTTTTTGTATACTTTACATTGTTACTATACACGTTTTAAAGCGTTTCCTTTCATTAAGACATAACATTTTTAGTCTTTCCTTAATATTTTATTAGACAATGTATCGTAATTTACATTTGGTATAAAGGCCTATCAATGCATATGCACATTATAACCAGTTAATGACTGGCATCTTAAAAAAGTGTAATAAAGTTTGTGTTCCCAAATTTTTTTTTATGTGTCTGTAATTATCTATAAACAATTTATATTTTGTTAACAATATGAAACGTACTATACGAATATTAATAAGTATGGTATTATCATTAAAATAAAATCGTCTACTCAAGAAGTTACGCTTATGAATTTTCAGTAAAAATATGTACATGTAGGTAGCTTTCGATGTCGTGTATGTAAAAGTGTTGTCCTTACGTCCTACATTTGGCGCATGTGTTATGAATTAATAAAATCATATCATGTCAAATGAAGTGACAACGTAAAGTATGTACCTTGGGTTGTTACTATGACTTTCCTATAATGCACTCTCTCCTTGAAGACTTATTAGTTGGGTTGCGTGAAAAAGTGCGAGATACAAGAGACGTCTGATTTAGTTTACGTCACCGATAGGAAGTACTTTGTACACTACACTAGCACGGTGCAGGATCACGTGACTTTGTGGTGATTGTTTTTCGAATATTTTTTTAAAACAATTTTTCTTAGCATTTCAACTAGTGCATAAAATACAGATTTAAATGCTGCTTATAGCAATGTGAAATACATCAGAATTACTTTATTAAATAATAATGTGCTCTTGTTAATTTTTTTATGTGTACTGCATTCATTTATACGGTTATGCTTCCCAAAATGTGAAATTTTGTCACCGATTTCAGACGTATTTAAGGATTTATTCTTATACCTTAACATATCGGCACAAACTTCAAGAAAATTGTCTTTTTATGACCTAAAGATTTTTGCAAATAAATTTTAAAAAAATTGATATATTTGCAAAAATAAAGTTCTTAACGGTGTGTTTACATTCTGTCCAGCCCGTGTGCAAACCCCTGAAAACCCCGTTGATTCTGCACCATGCTAGGTTTAATGTCTTATACAAAAAACGAGTTAGTAGGTAAGGATTGAACGGGAAATCAGACTGCGACCTCTGTGTTCTTGGGCAAGTGTGTTACTACTAGACCAACGATCCAATCTTCGTTTGGACTAAGTTGTCTGATACTGACCCAACATCTAATAACATATTCCAAATAAGAGCCATTATAAGTCCAGAATGAACAAATTATAGCACTTGTTAATTTCAAGGAAGTCTAAATTAAATGGTCGTCCAGATTAGATATTACATACAACATATAGGTATACCATGCATGCAGGTTTACAACCTTTTCCTCAGTTTGCCTTAACAATGTAAGCTAATGCAATTACGCGTTGCTCCAATTTATAGATTTCCGTTCATGTTTCTTGAAACGAAATGTTAATCGGATTGTTTCAATGTTATGTATTTTGGTGTTTCGTTGCAGACTCTACTCAGATTATCTGTACTTCAACCGAGGTGACAAAAGTCCAGAGTTATTCCACAAAGGTGTCTCCGTGGTGCTGGAGAGTCTGAAGACGTGTCTCGCAATCAACTCACTGAGACATTGCCTCTATAAGCCCCCGAGCAGCGAGCCCGAGTTCCTAGTATGTTCAATATTGTTATATTGTCAACTTGTAGGGCCCGAGTGTTTATTCAACGTCATGCGCTTTTATTTTATCTACCATCCATTGATCTCGCGCGTGTGAAGCGGCCCATCCACACATAATATGATTGTCAATTTTATTGACTCAATTATATTGACAGAACATGTTTTGCCCTCAAGTGTACACAAATATTATCAATATGTTGTTCATTTGTACTTCGGTCATCATTCAAACAAAAAAGAAAATTGATAATGCGTCAATAAATATTTGAGATCTCTGATTTGCATCAAAACATTAACGGTGTCTTCAATATCATCAATTCACTATCAATTTAATTGTCAATTTTCATTATTGACAATAAAATTGACAATAATATTGTGTGTGGAGAGGCCGCTTAAGACATACGCGGATGCATGGATGGCCTCGTGGGGATGGATTGAATAGTATTGGATTGGATTGAATTGGTTGGAATAACATGAGTGTGCCCACACCAGATCCATGTCTGGTCAGTTTTGGTATATTTTTAACTGGAAGGGACTGTGTGTTTATTCTCTTTTACTGTATATACCATCAATTGATCTCGTGCGTGTAAGACACATGCGGATGCATGGATGGCCTCGTGGGCGGATAGATTGGATTGAATTAGACAGGATAGAATTGGTTTGGACAACATAAGTTTGTCAGCGAGCACAAGGTCCATGTATGTTCAGTTTTTGTTATATTTAACTGGTAGGGATCAAAAAAAAATTCTATGTTATTCGCTTTAATTGTGTCTGATATATATTGATCTCGTGCGTGGAAGAAACATGCGGATGGATGAAAGTTCTCATGGATGGTTAGATTGGATTTGATTGATTAGATTGGCTGGATATGGTGAATTTGAATTAGGGATTTAAAATTGGTTAAGGTTGGATGTTATTGATTAGATTTGTTTTTTTATAACTGGGTTTGAATTTGGTTCGGCAACGTGTGTTGGTTTTGGGATGGCGGTAATTGATTGGGTTGGTCAAGCGTACATGTTTAAATACTGTACGTCGGTTTGCATTTCATAAGATCTCAACGCTTATGGTGGACATATTGATTTGATTGTTTGACACAATCGACCTCTTTTGTTCTGTGTGTTGTCGACAACACAAGGATTGATCATTACCAAAGCATTGCACGTGGTTAAGGCAAAACAAGATCTGTTCTATATGAAGACATACTTTTTTGTGTTCAAATATACACAGATTGAAACTTCAAGTGCACAAGCAGGAAATAAATTTTATAATAAAAAACAATCTTTAGTTCAGTATTTAGACAATTCCATCTTAATAACTAAATAAGAAACTTATTTTCCTCATAATTTCAATATTCAAGTGCTCTAAATTATAACCATAAATACTTGAAATTGGAAAAAAGGTTTTCATGATATTATCGGCCGAGCGTTTAAATACGGCCCAGGCCATGCTCAATAAATTAAATATTATTATGTGCATTTTTATTCACTTAGATGTAGTTAGACATTCAATTAAAATCGTTGATACATTTTTCAATTTATCCCGACTATCATTGTTCAAAATTCGCCTCTCTTCAATCATGTTTGCAGATCCGGGCTCGAATCGGAGTGTACCATCAGTATCTGAAGGAATACTTCCGCGTGTTTCCCGCCTCCCAGATACTGGTGCTCAAACTGGAGGATTACTCGAAGGAGCCAGCGGAGATCATCAGAAAAATATTCGAATTCCTTGAATTGTGTAAGTTCTTCGGTGCAGGTGTTTAATCCATTTATTCCTAGCGTCTAGAAAAAAGGCCTTGGCAAAAGCGTAGACCCAGATGAGACGCCGCATGATGAGGCGTCTCATCTGGGTCTGCGCTGTTTGCTAAAACGAATTTTTCTTAGAAATATTCTAAATATAAAAATAAATATACTCTCATCCCTACTTTTGGAAATAAATTGATCCAATTTAGAAGGATGAGAGAGTCCACTTGGAATAAATGGGTTAAGACCACGTCGACCTGTGGGTTTCGCAAAATGGCAGAGTTGATAAATGAAAAGCTTCATAATCAACTGTGATAGAGTAATACTGATTTGCCAAATAGAAACAAATTCAACTTGTACGGAAACTTTAAATTTCCTATCAGTTTTCTTAACGTTTCCTCTTAAATAAAATGACTAAACTGTTGGCGACATCTGCAATTTATTATACCTTGAGATGCTATGCATATATGAATTGTATCAAATATAAATGTAATTAATTTCGTGCCTTTAATAAATTTTGAGGCTACAAAAATACATATTATGTTTCTGATGTTTTTTCATCGTACAAAATAAATGATTAACAAGCAAATTCGTTGAATTGATATCCCCCGCCAATATGCTTCTGGACACAAAAGTGTTATATTCGACGCTCAAAAAAGCATTTTTTCAAGATACAAGGGCCATACCTCTGTTATTAACAGATGGTGTACAATGCCATTTGGCGTGCATCATCCTCTTATCCATATATATATATACTCATACCAAGTATCAATGAAATCCGTTAAAGCACTTCCAAGATATGGCTCCGGACGGACGGAAAGACGGACGGACGGAAAGACGGACAACGCCAAAACAATATCCCTCCGCTTATGGCGGGGGATAAAAAGCGCTAAACGTATTACTAGTATACATAATTCATTTAATAAATCTACATATATACTCGCATATTTATCACACAACCATTTGTGCTTTTTAGCTGCGTTTCCACCAGAGAAACTGAGCAATTTTACACAATCGAAGAAGCCCGCAAACTCGAGACGGACGAACGATTCCACAATCGGTCCCATGCTTCCGGAAACCAGGCGTCTCTTGCAGAACTTCTACTGGCCGCACAATGAACAACTCGGAGCGCTGCTCGGGAAAACATTTAATTACAATTTGGATGAGATGAACTGAGGTGTATTGAACTTGTCGTGGGTCTATGTGCAATATACATGTATTAATAGAAAACCTTTATTTATTTAAAAGTTTTTGGTTTGTGTTTTCATATTATTTTTAATTAAAACAATACATTCACAATTTACAAAACGTTACAATATTGTGTTTTAGCGAAACTAGTACTGACGCGTGGTATTTTCATTTTCTCAAATTGGCGACGCCATAAAAATAACATTTAAAATAAGATTGAAAGTTAACATACTTGGGGCTAAAACAATATTCTAACGCAGGTACAAAGTGAAATCTTTTTGCAACAAAAGTGATGGAAAACGGATATGTCGTCAGTGTGATATAATTATAAAGCAAACAAAGTTGTACAGGGGACTGTTCACAGAGTTTCAAAATGACAAAGTTCAAACAAGTTGTATTAGGTAAGATAAAAAATATACTCTTCAATCAAAGCGAAGTAAGACCCCAGACTACGAATATCAGACATATGAGACGTGTTCTGAGAAACTGGGCTTAATGCACGTGCGTAAAGTGTCGCCCCAGATTAGCCTGTGTAGTCCGCACAAGCTAATCAGGGACGACACTTTCCGCTTTTATGGTATTTTTTTGTTTAAAGGAAGTCTCTTTTGCACGAAAATCCAGTAAAGGCGGAAAGTGTTGTCCCTGATTAGCCTGTGCGGACTGCACAGGCTAATCTGGGACGACACTTTACGCACATGCATTAAACCCAGTTTTCTCAGAACGCGTCTCATAACGTTGTGTTTATGCACGATCATTAATGAAAAGCGATAAAATAAAACGTCGCTGGTTGGCATCAAAGAGCACTAAAATTTACAAACTTGTATGCAATTAAATAGTTCTTTAGTAAATACATTCAATTACATTCATCATTAATACGAACATCTATGAAAAAGTACTTTGAACAGCATTTCGTTTTCTCTTAAATGAAGGTTGCTTAAAATATACCACACACAAGCAGGCACTTACAGCTACACGAATTACTTCGTGGCTTTATTCTTAGATCTATACTATGGACCCGCGCATTAAGGACACGGAAGGAAATTTAAATATACAGCAACGTTAATAGGTACGCAAATATGAATTATGATACAGCATCAAGTACAAGATGCGAAATCAAGAATGACTCCCATTAATTGAATTAAATGGCCTATACACGGAATTGCATTCTTACCGTTAAATTAAGTATACACACAGAGTAACATTGTTGTCTATATACATGTAATAAATATATTAGCACAACCTTACCGTAGCAATTTGGGCTAGTAATTAAGCAATGGACTTGTTCGTCTGTACACACATACGTCAATACTAAACACAACAAAATCTCGTCCACTTTTATTTTTAATAATAATAAAGTAAAAACTATCATGTGAGCATACATGTATATCAATGATTTGTTTGTAGGTATTTTTTAAATTTTATGTTGAATGTAGTATTCGAAGACACTTGTCGGATGCTTATTGGAGTGAAATTCCATACGGTTCGTGCACGAAACGAAAACGCTCGTTTTCCATAATTTGTTTCAAACGGAATAGATGATATATCAGTGTGGGTGGTGGATCTAAGAGCGTACACATTGTTATTTGAGATATAAATAACATTAGTAAAATAACAGGGGATTGCGCCTATTACACACTTAATATGAACAATAGTTTCAAATAGGAAAGTACATCTGTTATTAAATGTCAACCAACCAAGTTCTTTGAATAAGGGAGCTGAAGGAGTTGAATGTGGTTTACTAGAGTTGCGACACCTTAAGGGTTTCGCGTAATGGAATGAGTGGAGATATCAAATCAAATTAAAAAAAAAATTGGTACGAAAAAATATGTGGGTACGAAAAAAAACAAATTTGGGCACGAAAACAAATTGGAGTACAAAAAAAAGGGTACGAACAAAATAAGGGTACGTAAAACTATTTGGGTACGAAAAAAATGGGTACCAATTAAAAAATTAGGTATGAAAAAATTCGGGTACGAAAAAAAATTGACTACGAACAAATGTGTACGAAAAAAATGTGGGTACGAACAACTTTGTGTACGAAAAAAAAATGGGTATGAAAAAAATGTGGGTAGGAAAAAAAAAACAATTTGGTTACGAAAACAAATTAGAATATGAAAAATATAGGGAACGAAAAAAATTAGGTTACGAAAAAACTATTTGGGTACGAAAAAAATGGGTACGAATAAAAGTTTGGGTACGAAACAAATTTGGGTACGAAAAAAATGGGTACGAAACAAAATTTGGGTACGAAAAAAATGGGTACAAAAAACATTTGGGTACGAAAAAGATGGATACGAACAAAAAATTGGGTACGAACAAATTTGGGTCCGAAAAACATTTGGGTCCGAAAAAAATAGGTACGAACAAAAAAAAATGGGTACGACAAAAATTGGGAACGGAAAACATTTGGTAAGAAAAAATGGGTACGAAAAAAATTTGGGTACGAAAAAAATGGGTACGAAAAAAAATTAGTGTACGAACAAATATGGGTACGAAAAACATTTGGGTATGAAAAAATGTGTACGAAAAAAATTTGGTACAAAAAAATTGGGTACAATAAAAATTTGGGTACGAAAAAAATTGGGTACGAACATTTGGGTTCGAAAAAAAGGGGGACAAAAAAGAATTGGGTACGAACAAATTAGGGTACAAAAAACATTTGGGTACAAATAAAATGGGTACGAAAAAAAATTGAGGTGCAAAAAAATTTGGGTACGAAAAAAATTTGAGGACGAAAAAAATGGTTACAAAAAAAATAGGTACGAAAAAAATATGGGTACGAAATATTATGGGTACGAATTTGTTTATATTTAAAATCAATATTGAATTGTCTAGCGGGTTAATCGTCTTGTGGGGGTGAATTGTCTTGGGGTTGCTATTAACACTACATGTACTTCCGGCTTATCCACGTGTTTATAGCGATTGCGCAATAAAAAAACACCACTTTTTCGTCATTTTATCAAAAACTGGATTTTTTCCAGATATGACGAAAACGCCATATACATGAGAAATTTCAGCACGAGTGTCGGTCCAGTTTCGACACTCTCAAATCGGTGCTATACCCTGGAGCTTATCGAATTTTAGTCGCCATGATCATTTGTTCAATTGAACGTCATCAAATGATGACGTTAATATAGCACTCATTCCATAAAAACCAGGAGTCAATGACCCCTGGACTGAAATTTTGAGGAGTCAAATCGAAAAATTCTAGGGTCAATTTTGAAGCGCGTTAATTGTGTTTTTGTCTGTATTATTCATTTTTTTTAGATAAAAACATGCTCCAAGAGTTACACAATATCTAAAAAAAGTTATACTGCGTTATTAAATAAAAATACCATGATACATAACACAACATATTTTAATGAATTGGTACACAAAGATAAGGACAAAATATCAATAATTTGTGCGAACAATATCGACTTTAAGTTTTTCAATAACAAAACATGTTCATTTTACAACTTTTATTATTTCTATCACTATACTATGTTTATTTGTTAAAACAATAAATGCTCATTAAAATCTACTTCATCATAACACATTTAAGTAATTTAAGATATGTACCTGTAGCACCTTTTCATCACATATTTATCCTTGTTATATTATCATCATCCCTATGATAGCTTTTGTACAAAAACACAATCTAAATGCAAGGAACATCTAGTATATCTATTACTGATTATCCGAATACTATACATGTCGGAAATAATCAATATATACACTTAAGAATGCCTTACCAGTAGTAGTTTAACTTTAATAATCCAAAATTTCCTTGTTGTTATCTGGTTTAACAAACCTTATTTAATGTTTGTTAAATCCAGTTAATGCTATCTCCATTATTGAATCACCATTACTTGTCATTTGAATTGTTGTTGTTGTTTGAATCGCCATTTTTTAATTGAAATCGGGTTTAATGTTAATTTACAATATGTCCGCCATTTACAATGTCAAAGGTCAAGGCGTAGCAATTTAATTCTACTCGGATAATTTCTATCTAATTGAGAAAATGTGTTTTCTTAATGTTTATGTGTAGTAAATGACTTGTGAGTATAAAAAAACAACGCCCGGGGTAGACCTCTATTCCCTCGATTATAGACCGAGTTTCAAATACTGAAACATTAATATTGATTAGGAACACAGAGGGATTTATTACCATGTAACTGGAGATGTTAACTGACTGACACACGGGTTAAATTTTCGATGCGTCAAAATGACGCACGGCAGAAAAAAGGGTTGCGTCAAAAATGAGTCATTTTTAATTTGCTCGCGTCAAAACGCAGGATTCTGCTTCTATTGAAATCCCTGGTCCAATATTTGTTTTGAAGTTAAATATGCATACCGATGTTGATGAAGATTAGACTAACAGTGTGACTTCTGTGGTATAAACATGCTTTTTGTTTATTTAATATATTAACCAATTTTGTTAGCTCAAATGACCCAGTGTTAAACTTGGCTGAGATTTAATTTATACAAATCTTCTGACCAACTTCATTAAGATTTGCGAATAAATTAAAGAAAGCAAAACAGTTTTTCAAATTCAGCCAAGACATCATTAGAACAAATGACCTGACCAAGTTTCTTGAAGGATGCACAGTAAATGTGATTTCTAGAGTGGTAACAAGATTTTACTATAGCCATTGGCCCATATAAGGACGAGAGCGCCGATTGCGCTGAAAGCATAGTTGCAAGATACAGGGAAGTTGCTGCTGAAGTAAATGTTTAGGTCAAAATATACTAAAAAGTTTTCTTATATGTTTCGATGTAAAAGCGACAACTTTGAGCGAAAATAAATACAACATTTTGCACATAGAGACCCCCATAACCATACCTTTTCTAGACGGACATTCTTAGCTGAATCGATTTAAGCAATAAAAAAAGATATGTCATGTTCAAACCAAAAAAAGAGAAATAAATGGGTTTCTAAAATTTATCGCATGGAAGTGGTATATACAATACTAATAATTCAACTTGTCATAAAAAATTTGAGTGCACAATTATACTTACAGAGTATTCTGTCATATCTATTACCTGTCAATAATACCCGAAGGGGAGTTAGACAGTATACAGTCTTGGCCACACATGGCTGGACTGACGGACACGTCTTGTAAAATTGTGTAAGGTCCGGCCTGTCTGTCAAATTTACAGGACTGATTGTCCGGTAAAAAGAACAAAAACATATTCATAGGTTTGTATAGGTTTGTTTATGGCTCTGAAAGTTTTCTGAGGTGCAAAAATAGCAATAGTGTCTTTATACATGTGCTTTTCCGTACCAACGCTCTTTCTGTTGACGGAATTTTCCGAGGGCACCTGATTGGTCTATTTATGTGCATCATACAAATGCGGGTCAGGACGGTCCAAATCCATGAAGGCCTAGTCGCTTAACAAGATAATCATAAATCTGATTATTACAATTTAAATGATGCAGATATCAGTTTGTGTGGTTTTAATAGCAATAGTAATGTATAATAATGATCATTGTCATTCAAACCGTTATTATCTTGGCTATCAATGTCCATGCGTGAAACAGGCCGGTTGTCATTTATCGAGGCCGTTGTAAGTTTAGGCTGTATTGACCAGACTCATACCTGACATGCGCGCTTAGCATAGCTTAGTTAAAAAAGTATAAAGTACTTTTGTTTTGGAAATTGTTCTTAAGATATTACAAAGATGCGATTCCTGTTTATATTTACTGTTAACATGCGTTCAGCATTTAATTATTTTTTTTCTAAACAAGACTAGTACCATGTATGGCGTGTATTATTATTTAACGTCAGATACAAATGTGTGACCTTAAAATTAATAGCTATTCAATAATTTTATCATTTTATATCATATACACCTTGATCCCAGCAATAAAACCAAGTTATTTTACTATTATATTCTGTAGCCAGTAGGTCCTATAAAAAAAGAGGTGGTCCTGTATTTTTTTCCCATTTTACAGGACCTACTGTCCAGTAAATATTTGCCTAGTTTGGATTTGACTGAGCATATATAGATAGATAGAAAAACCACACGCTGCACATATTACAGGCTTTTGTATTGCTGATATTTAATTTCTTCTTTGCATATTCAATTGATAAAAAACTCAAATGGATGTCTATTCTTAGTTTGCTGTCTTATTGTACCCTCAAATTATAAATGTTTCTTCAATAATTGAATTTTCAGAAACCTCATTCTTTAAAAGAAATTTTCAAAGTTATTTGGTTAAAGCCACACACTTTGAAATGAAATACATGTTAATCAATACATAAAGATGCAATTTGAAAGTGTGCAAAATTGTCATTAAATCTATAGCCTTACATGTGTATATTCTAATTGGCATAGATAAAATTAAATCTATAGCCTAGTTAGAAAGTAATATATTATTGTTTAAATGGTACCGGTTTTAAACCGAAAGTAGGATTTGTAGACATATACGTCTATTTCGACAAATGCAATTATTTTTAAGTTTAAAAGCGCAAAAAAGACTGATTTCTACCTTGTAATCACCAGATATATTCTAAATGGCAAAGCTAAAAATATGTTTATTATTTATTCATAAATTTACTATGCCATGCAGTTAATTTTTAGGTGTGTGGCTTTAAGTCATTTACAAAGTTGAGCAAATATAATCATTTTTCTAAAAATAAATCATCCTCTGAAGCCCCCACTGAGATTCAAACTCAGACCTCTTTCCTCAGTGAAGGAAAGTATTCTATCTTGAAATACAAGGGCATGTAAGAGGAAAGTTAGCTATTTTAAATCTATCAACAAATAGATTTGAACAATATTTATATGTTATTAATATATGCAAACATCCCATAAGTTTATTTTTCACATGACCTTCAAAACAGAACAGACATCTCTGAATCTGCAATACATTACATTCTTAAGTGTTAACAAGATAAATGTTGACGACTAACAACAGACGCCAGACAAAAGGCGATCACAAAATCCAGAGTTTAAAAGAATTTACGATACACGAGATACGTATTTCATACTTTACAAAACGAAGGAGTCATAAAAAACTTAATTTATTGTTAACAACACGCTTACCTCAATTTTAACTTAAACCCAATGCTTTAAACAATAAAGTTACAATGATATGAACTTCCATTTTCTGTTCTTCCTTCCCTTTCTCAAAATTTATTTAAAACCACACTATTATTTAATAATAAAAGTATAAAATGCTAACCATTCTGACCTTAACCACAATATAGGAAACTGTACATCCAACTTGTCGTCATTAAAGTCCATAGTTTACATGAAATTATGTTACACGAGATATGCATTTCATACATTTTGTACTACACTACACGACCCGTGATTTTTGCCGCGATTCTCGCATCACCACATGTACATGTAACATATATGTATACACTTACATTATACATTGCAATAATAAAGCTTTTGATGTTATTGTATACAATGGGCGTATTTGCCAAAATACTCCCGTTCCGACATGAATTTGATGAAGTAATGTCGGAAGCTTTAACGGCTCCAAATTAATATAACAGCCCAGAATGATCATGCAATAATAATTGAACATAACATGTAAACATTATTTAATTATATTCCAGGCCCAAATACCTACCACTTTTCAAATTCCATATTGTTGCCATATACATGTACATGTAGCACTGTCTAAATTGAAAGTTGCATAGTGTTTCGTCATTGCTCGGTTATAAATACCTTGTTTCTCTATACATGGTATTTGATTTAGACAAAACTAATAATTTGGTAATTTACGAGAAATATGATAAAAGCTTTTTAAATATGCTCGTCCCACATTATGCACTGTACTCTACACTTCTGAAAAATGGCGTAGTCATATGGTTGTGTTCAAGAAATTCTAAAACATATTTACCGATATAAATGTTTAAGATTATTTTTTCGTAAGTGATGTTGTAATTATGTTGGATTATTTGATAATTGTGAACATTAGAAAAGCGTTATGTATACAGTTATCGATTCAA
Source organism: Dreissena polymorpha (assembly GCF_020536995.1). Taxonomy (NCBI): domain Eukaryota; kingdom Metazoa; phylum Mollusca; class Bivalvia; order Myida; family Dreissenidae; genus Dreissena; species Dreissena polymorpha. Next base: position 209,508,378 of record NC_068355.1, read on the forward strand.
TTCGGTTTATATGCATGAATTGCTGAATCATAGATGTCACCGATATCCACTGCGATCACAGCGAATCGCGACAAATCACCACAAAACTGAGGGGAATCAGGGCGAAGATTATCTCGCTCTCGCGCGACGGCAGAGTGACGAATCACGTGAAATCGCGGTGATTTTCCACTCAAAAAGCAAACTGTCCGCCTTGACTCCGCAAATTAGGCAACAATCACGGGTCGCTTAGTGTATACATTGTATATACAGAAGCGAAGGAGTCATAAAAAAAATTAATTTAGTATTAACGACACGCTTACATGTACATCAATTTTAACTTTAATCCTTTGCTTAAAACAATAAAGTTACAAAGATATGAACCTCCAATTTTGGTCATCCTTCTCTTTCTCAAAATGTATTAAAAACCACTCTATTTTTTTTAATTTGTGTATCAAATGCTAAACATTCTTACCTAAAACATGATTAAGGAAACCGAAATCTTGATGCAGCGAGTTATTTTATTCTTATGGAAGATTAAATTACGCATGACAAAAATACAATCGGAAATATTTTTACAATCTTTTGATGCTTTAAAAAATATTTTACTGTTAAATAAAATAACACGTCTGACTTGTCGTCATTAAAATCCAGAGTTTGAATGAAATTACGTTACACGAGATACGCATTTCATACCATACATGTATAAGAGCAAAGGAGACATAAAGAACTAAATTTAGTATAAGCGACACGCTTACCTAAATTTAAACTTTAATCCAATTCTTAAAACAATAAAGTTGCAAGATACAGTAACATGCACGCACTTCCATTTTCTGTGATTTTTTTGCGTTTCATTTCTCAAAATTTATTTACAACCACACTAATTCTTAATAACATTTGTATCAAATGCTTGCCATAACAAAGCCATAATCCTGTCGCTGTAAGTTATTTTATTCCTATGAAAATTTAAATTATGCATGGCAAACACAAAATCCAACATAACTTTGGATTCTTTCTATGCTTTAAAACATATTTAACTGCACGACTGACTTGTAGTCATTAAAATCCAGAGTTTAAATGAAAATACGCCACACGAGATATAGCTGTATTTCATATCAATTCATGTGTGCTGAACAAAGGGGCATTTATACACTAGGCTTACAATGCTCAAACCAAAAGGTTCCAAATTGTTGCAAACAAATAAATTAAACATTCACATTTATCAATTATAATTACAAGCTATTTGTTTTTGTACTGATATAAATTGTGGTGTGGTCAACCTATAAGAGAATCAGGTGAACCACTGCCCTAATCAGACATCAGTCTGAATGAATGTTACTCAGCTTTACATATTCTACTAATTATTAATTAAATAAAAAATTAAATCTTGACAGAACCTTGTCAAGTTGACGATGCTTATAATTTGAGAAGTTAATGATTTATAATAATCGAGGAGGGTATTCCAGACGTAAAACATTGCATCATTACATGGAAAACAGCTGCACAACTGTATGCGAAAAGGTAAAACAGTATATTCTATCGAGAACCAACTTGCATAGCAACGTCCGAAATGTGCAAACTCCGACATCTATTTCGATATTTATAAATTCAAGATATAACGTTAACTGAACTGGTGTACAGAAATCAAACTATAAAACTTGTGTTTTGATAAAAAAAAATGCAAAGCAAACCAAAAACACTTACCCTTTTAACGGCAAAACAATTAATTTATCCAATATTCAACACATGTATTTCCCTTCAAATTATGCCATTGAACTTAAACGGTTGATTGTCGTTTCGTGCCAATACCAGTTCGTGCCACTAATATTTGTGTTGTTTATTTTTCAAGGTAAGTTTCGTGAGAAATAAATGTGTTTGAAAACTTTTTCGCATTGTAATGGTATATAAAATTCAACTCATCGGACAAATTCAAGAACATAATGACACTTACCAAGTTTTCTGAACAACCGTACACAGCGCAAAATGCGTGATGTCTATTTCCATATCCACGGGAGTGTTTATGTCAAATGCCAGTGTTTTTCAATAGATCGTATACTTATCTAAAAAACGGCGAAGTAGCGTTCACTTTAATCATTTTTGATGATGTTATTTTGTAAAAACTTTCTCGCGTTCTTTTCGAACATTCATTGGCAGCCATTTTGATTGTTGGTTGTATACTTCCGAAATTATGTGTTTTAATGACTCTCAAAAATGTTTTTAGTGCAGAAATTGTAATTTTAAGTATCGATTTCTCGGATTTATTGTTTATATTTTGTTAACTTATTTGCGTTTAAATTTGATTGTTTGTTGTTTACTTGCGAACTATTTTTCATGTGTACGCTAGTGGATATGTAATCAGGTTACCATATCTACATCAATGAAATTTAACTGTTGTTCGTTTTTGTTAGTTTTGTTAATATTTTCTAAACGGGTTCAGCTTCGTATGTTAAACGCAATATGAATTTATTTATTAATTTGGGAATAAAATCGCAATATGTATTAATTAAAATCAAATTTGAAGTGTCTATCGCGTGAATTGTCTCCTTGGGGCGAATTGTGTTTGGGTTGCTATTAACGCTATTAACGCTTCCGGCGAGAACTCATTTTATAGCGATTGCGCAATAAAAAACACCACTTCTTCGTAATTTTATCAAAAACTGGACTTTTCCCAGATATGACGAATACGCCATCGTGTAGATCGAGTTCTGGTCCGTATACATGTCAAATTTCAGCACAAGTGTTGGGCCAGTTTCCAAGAGACCCAAATCGCTGCTATACGCTGGAGCTTAATGAATTTTAGTCGCCATTATCTTTCGTTCAATTGAACGTCATCAATGATGACGTCCAATACATCACTCATTCCATATTCAGTATTATTTTAGCAGCTCGTTTTTGTATCGAATGTATTTTACGTAAGTGTGGCTGTGTTGCTGAACACCATAATTGCGCGAGATGAACCGAGCAACAATCGGCCCATAACATTATCCTCGACCTTGCTAAAAGTGTACGAGATGGTCTTGCTTGACCGGTGTACAGGCAATATAATGACCTCAATAAGGAGGTTACAAGGAGGGTTCCAAGACGGACTTGGATGCATCATGACAAGTTTCTTTCTACGGGAATGCCTACACTACTCTAGGGAGCACTCATCACCTGTGTACATTGTGTTTTCTGGATGCACGCCAAGCGTTTGACAGGGTGTGGAATGATGGCTTATTTTACAAGCTGTCCTCTCTCACTTCCGGTGATGAAGCCCATACGCAAACCATCGACGCTAACTCGTTAGTGGCTTTTCGTAATATGTACCAGAATGTTACAAGCCGCGTGCTATACCAGGGACTGCTATCAGGACCACTTCCGGTACGCCAGGGAACCCGCCAGGGCGGAAAGAGCTCGCCACTATTCTACCTTGTGTATATCAACGGTCTCATTTCAGAGATGGAAGAGAGTGGGAATGGAGTGTGCCTATATGAAATAAACATGTCCGCACCAACTGTTGGCGATGATATGGTTCTGGTGTCATACTCACGAGCTGGACTTGACAATATGCTCCAAATTTGCACCAGCTACGCCAATAAGTGGCGATTTTTATATAATGCAAACAAATGTTCTATTGTGATATATAAAAATAAGAATTTTATCAATCAAAAGGAATTTTACCTCGGAACAGAAACTATTCCTGTAAATGACAGTTACATTCATCTTGGCATTGAATGTAACTCATGCTTGTCAACAGGCAACTGCATTCAAGAAGTGTGTTTGAAGCTCAGAGGGACGTATATAAGCGTATGCGCTAAAGGCATGGGACCTCAGAGAATAAGCCCTATGAGTACGATATTCAATTCAGCAGTGTTACCTAAGGCTATCTACGGCAGTGAGCTTTGGAATAACAATTCATGAAGTGATCTATTGAAATTGCAAATTACTCAAAACATGGGGCGTAACGGCGCATGTAATTGAAACTAACGGTTACTCCCCTTTATGGATAATCGCAAAGGACAATAAGAAACTCTTAGCTTTGTGCAAAACCCTAATGAATGGCATCGGCTTATTAATATCAAATCAGTTCAAGCAGATCTGCAAACTGTGTAATCTCGGAACGGGGAGCCTGATTATCCACAAGTTGTGTTATTGTACTGCGATTGAAGCCGAACGTGAGAAATTGTGGACACTTATTCTTGAGACTTGTGGGATTGATGACTTTAAACGCTTCATCCAGATCAGTGTCTTTGAGCAATGTGTGAGCATATTAAAGTTGGGCTCTGAAACATCTCAGAAGCATTTTTTGCACCTTGATATTGCCGTCTCAATTTGCAAATTGCTACATTAATACAATGATGGTGCTGCCAATCATCAGAAACATGTCCAGATGTTTTATGTTGTTCTTATTTTTGAATGTGATCTTTTTACAATATTGCAAATATAGCAAATAGCTGTATGCGTATTTGATTGTTTATATATGTAGAGTATGACACATATGATATTCCCATGAGGAACTACTTTGACTGTAAACGTTTCACTATAAAAGTCTTCTATGGAAGGCAACACTTGTGATTTGCGTTTAGTTGGTCGTGTGTCAAAATTCCATATATTTGCTAATCACATATGCTCGCTAATTATGTCTTTACTTTCGTTTTCGCGTTAAGACATATTCTAGGCGAATACATAGTTTCATAGTATTTAAACTAAAACTCGGTCTCTATAAACGTGCGCATTGGTGTTTAATCATGCGACATTATTCTAGGAATTCTTATATCATTAGTGTATATTTAAATTGTTATGTTTATATGTTGTCCTTATCTGTTTTCTCTTGTTATGGTTGTATGTGTTGTATGTTGCCTGTACGTGTGTGCGGGTGCGTGCGTGCGCGCGTGCGTGCGTATTATTGAATTAATGAACTAAAATCATTATCATTGACTTTATTATGTCATTGACCAAATAATTATATATATCTATATATATATTTATATACTCTAGTATGTTACTTATCTTTGTAAATAATGTATTGAGTTGCTTCACTTTGATCTCTTGTATGTGTATATAATCGATTGTATGTATTTTTTTATAATATGTATTATATGTTATGCTCTTCATGAATGGAGGAAAATTAAAGTCTATCTGTCTATCTATCTGTTTACATTCGACTGACAAGTAGGTCAGCCATCAGCTGATTGAACAGATGTATTTAAATATAGGTCAGGAATTTTTCCACGCACCTTGTAAACACTGTCTACTCCAGTGGAGAGTATACTGCAGTAATTTTCAATTGCTGGTATAGTCAAGGGGTTTACTATAGTAGGGGTGTTATTTAAATTTTTGTGTTCTATATTTAAAATGTCAGGAGCCATTTTTTTCCAACAGTGGGAGTATGCAACAGGGTATTCACTCTGACACTAATACTTTTAACAATACTAACCCAATCAAGACTGAGAGAAGTTCGGTGTGAGAGATACTTTGTGATGTATGAGTGAGTTTAATTACTAACAGTGCATGCTTTTATTATGAGATGATTTCATAGTCATCTATATAATTTTAAATAATAACTCAACATTTGGTCACTTGTTTGTAAAACCTTGTAAGAGGTAGTAGGCTTTTTCCAATTGCCACTATCTACAATAAGTTGATGTCACTGGCCATCATTTACATCATTTATACATTATAGTATTAAAAGCTTGCAACGTAAAACCCAGGTTGCGTTATAAACTCAAACCCCGGCTACATAATGAAATATAATTCATTTTTCTTTCTGATAAAATTGAAAATGACAGTAGTTATTATTTGCCCAAACTGTAATAAATTTGTCACACGTTCAAGACTTTTTTTTAAAAACGATAATGCCATTTACAAATACATCGTCGGTCGAGGTAATACTTATGTATCACCATTACCCATGATTTGTACAATAATGTGTGGTACAATACTGTGTGTTTAAGGTTTAAGTTAAGTAAATTTGAACAGAAGAACGAATTGGTTTACACACAATTATTTTGTTTAAACATATAACGGATATATATTTAATTTGGTTTAACGAATTGAGTATTATGCCTCGTATATCTGAACTTTCGTGACAGTAAGACGGGTAAGCAAGATTACAATATACTTAAATGAACAGAGTATTATATATTACAAAATAATGATGAAATATTGTAAATTATGGAAAATAAGTCCATTTTATGTAGTCTATTAAAATATAATGAAATATAATTCATTTTTCTTTCTGATATAATTGAAAATGACAGTAGTTATTATTTGCTCAAACTGTAATAAATTTGTCCCACGTTCAAGACTTTGTTTTTCATAACCATTGATAACTTCTATTGCAATAATTTATGTGTCATAATTTAATCTCGTCCATATTGCCTGAAGTATTGAACCTGGTAATTTTTACAAAGGATTTAGATTAAAACTTTGCTTTTAATACCATTTCCAATACAGCCAGTTGGAAGTTAGATTTTGTCTATTGTTATCAACCATTGATTATAATCGGAAAGCATATAAAACAACAATCGGGCGGTATCGATTTGAGGATTTGGGTTCATTAAGCCCTGCACTGGCGGTGAATGAAAAACATGGAATAAAGGATAACGCTTGCGTGAAGGACCTTTTTCGCTGCAAAGATTGGATATAACATGCATAATTGAAGAGGTAAATTGCCTACGTTAAGATCGGATATGTGTTTCTACGTTGAATAGCGTGTATGTTTTTTTTTAAAAACGATAATGCCATTTACAAATTCATCGTCGGTCGAGTTAATACTTATGTATCACCATTACCCATGATTTGTACAATAATGTGTGGTACAATACTGTGTGTTTAAGGTTTAAGTTAAGTAATTTTTAACAGAAGAACGAATTGGTTTACACACAATTATTTTGTTAAAACATATAACGGATATATATTTAATTTGGTTTAACGAATTGAGTATTATGCCTCGTATATCTGAACTTTCGTGACGGTAAGACGGGTAAGCAAGATTATAATATACTTAAATGAACAGAGTATTATATATTACAAAATAATGATGAAATATTGTAAATTATGGAAAATAAGTCCATTTTATTCAGTCTATTATAATATAATGAAATATAATTCATTTTTCTTTCTGATATAATTGAAAATGACAGTAGTTATTATTTGCCCAAACTGTAATAAATTTGTCACACGTTCAAGACTTTGATTTTCATAACCATTGATAACTTCTATTGCAATAATTTATGTGTCATAATTTAATCTCGTCCATATTGCCTGAAATATTGAACCTGGTAATTTTTACAAATGATTTAGATTAAAACTTTGCTTTTAATACCATTTCCAATACAGTTTTTTGAAAGTTAGATTTTGCCTATTGTTATCAAACATGGGTTATAATCAACAGATAAAACATGAATAACACGTGAAAAGAGAGTTTCATTTGAGTATTGGCAGACTAAAACACAATTTATTTCACAGCTTATATCCATGTTATTATTTGTTGGTACAATTTCACTGTATGGACTGGATTATCAGTGCATGTATGTATTTCCTTTTAAATTGGGAATCAATATTTTCAGTTGTCATTAAATGACATTCCCAGAATAGTATTACGTTTTAAGTATGATCATAAATATTTAATGGATAATTATTGAAAGATGGTAGGTCTGTTTTTATGTTGTGTCATAAGTTAGTAGATTGTCAAGCTAATATTAGTTTTTTCATACACTTATAATTTTTATTCGCCAATATGCTAAGTTTATTTACATACATATATCAATGGAGTAAACATTTAAATACAGTACAAGCAGACATTTTACTATAATGCATGTCAATTTAGCTATACAAATAAGATCCAAATCAATTTTCGATGTACAATGTGTTATGATGACACAATATATTTTTAAGATATATTAATCTGTAAACTTAAGGTTTCCATGAAGCCTGCTTGTACAGAATACAACATGTTAAGAGATGCTTCCAGTAACTAGGTTGCGAAGTTTCAGATATAATGGCATGACTTAGTTGACTAATATAGCTCTGTGACAAAAGTACAAACAAAAGACTCTTTTTGACTTTTGGCCCAAGTTTCAGCACGCGTCTCAGTGCCATCGTTTCCGGTGAAAGTGTCGCCGAATGTACGCTAACTGGCCCGTGTATTGGCCCCCGTAATCCCATAATAGGAGCCTGAAGTTGCACTTATCTCTCGGAGTATGTGTGCTAGAGCGACGAAACTTGGCAGACTTGTGTGTCCCGTTGGGTCACGCATCCGCCAAGTTCCAGCACGCGTCTCAGTGCCATCGTTTTCGGTGAAAGTGTCGCCGAATGTACGCTAAATGGCCCGTGTATTGTCCCTGTAACCACATACTAGGAGCCTGAAGTCGCATTTATCTCTCGGAGTATGCGTGCTAGAGCGACGAAACTTGGCAGACTTGTGTGTACCGAAGGGTCACGCATATGCCAAGTTCCAGCACGCGTATCAGTTCCATCGTTTCCGGTGAAAGTGTCGCCGAACGAACGCTAACTATATTTAGAATATTTGTTACAGAAATTCCTTTAAGCAAACAGGGTAGACCCAGATGAGACGCCGCATCATGCGGCGTCTCATCTGGGTCTACGCTGTTTGCCAAGGCCTTTTTTCTAGACGCTAGGCATAAACGGGTTAAAATGACGGCAAATTGGCACACATTGTATTTATTCCACTTAACTGTCTAGATGTTTGGGTATCCACACTCTGCTATAAACCGAATTCTCATTATTTTGAAGCATATTTTTCCAATGTTATTATCTTTGAATCGGTGTATCCTTTGCTTTTTAAAAGATTGTTTATATTTCGAATAAACGATTTTACGAAGTGATTTACTCACGAAATGACAATAGTTTCATACCATAAGCAAAATCTTTCAGTGTAAAAAATGTCACCATTTTCAAGTCTGAAGTGTAAAGACGTACGATATATACTAACATATACTTATTTGTTGTATATTATTTTATTTCAGATGCAATCAAAAAACAGATATCAATATCTCATGGGCAAATACCGGCGGAAGCTAACAATCTTTGTGATCTGTGCGCTTTTATTATTGGTGTCCTATATTCCTATGCTTAGCCACAAAAACAGTAACATTAACGCGATTCTGGGACAACTAAAACGAAATCCGGGTGAAAATAATGCAAATGCAGCACTAAAACACAATTTGGCATACCATTCAAGAATACCCATAGGTGTCACATATGGTGGGAAGATTGGCAACGCAATTCAAGAAAATGTTCGTCGAAAAAATGTGGATACGGATAGAACCTTTGTGCGCGATAATCAGTCCAAAGAATTTAATTTAACTCAAATTACAAAATCGGGGCAACAAGTTTTCCACTATCGCTGGATTTCCACTCTTAACCAAAGAAACGAACATTCTGGCGAAGCAACCGAAGATTTGATGACATTGGTAATTGTTCAATTTTTTAAATAACAAAATTGTGTTTGGTACTTGTCTTGTTAATATGGGTCTTACAAAGGCATTAAGCCATTTTAACATGACCATCATGCACTTAATACAAAGTACAAGCTCATTTGACCATGACATGTATTACGACAATTACAATAGCTGTAATCACACGAATTCTTTACGCATGATATTATTTGTTAAATATTTTTGTAGAAGCCGTTTCCTTTCCTGAAAACATACAGAAATCCATGTTGGTACGGCGATGCCTTCAACTACACCGGAGATGACGTCGCTGGGTCACCGCGCGCTCCTGCACGCATTGCGCATACGGTGTTCTGCTTGCCTTATTATTTCCTCATCGGAGCTCCCAAGTGCGGCACGACAGATTTATTTATAAAGATGGTCCAGCATCCGGAAGTTTCACGGTCGGTACCGAAAGAACCGCACTGGGTCACTCGACGACGATTTTGTGAGTAATACGAAATACTTGAACTCGTAGAGAGTATCTCTTAATTATGCTGTAAGGTACACATATTTTTAATTATGTTACCACCCATTGAACAAGTTAATATATTAAATTAAAAAAAGTCAAACGCGAATATCTGTTTATGTTTAATTGGTTTCCAATTGGGATATATACGATACCTTGGATTATAATAGTAGTAAACTTAGAATGTATACACATGTTAAATGCGGTGAGGGACATAAGCTTGTGTTGTTCTGTTTATATACTGATACTTGACGTTTATGTAAGTCAATAAACAACGATAACTTGTAAACAATTTCTAAAATTTTACACGATTTGATATTGCATAATCAATTAACTTAAATGGGGCAGTAGGAACTCCCGTTATCACATTTCAAGTTTTAAGGACATATTTTGTAACTGACAAAAACGTGTATGCATGTCTCTTTATCGATTTGTGTTTATTATATTTAATTATTGTGATAACCCGGTTTTGTTCGTTTCAGTTAAAGATAAGAAATATAGGAACATTTCAAGCTACTTTCAAATATTTTCCATTGCCACCCTGCAGATCGTTCAAAGCAAATTAAAGAATGGTTATCATCCACTAGTATTTGGTAAGTTAAACGTTTCAGCAAATGGAAATTATACGCTGGCTATATATTACATAAGATCCATTAAGGCATAAGACGAACAAGCAGCAGAGATGCATTCTTTTTAATAACGTTTTTAAAAACATGAGCAATAGAACAAACAATTCGTCAATTTTTTGTCTGTAAAAATATAATTTAACAAGCAAATTCGTTGAATTGATATCCCCCGCCAATATGCTTCTGGACACAAAAGTGTTATATTTGACACTCAAAAAAGCATTTATCCAAGATACAAAGGGCCATAACTTCTTTATTATCCAATGGTGTACAATGCCATTTGGCGTGTATCATCCTCTTATTCATACATATACTCTTACCCAGTTTCAATGAAATCCGCCAAAGCACTTCCAAGATATGGCTCCGGACACAAAAAACATTTTTCCAAGATACAAAGGGCCATAACTCTGTTATTAACAGATGGTGTACAATGCCATTAGGCGTGTATCATCATCTTATTCATATATATACTCATACTAAGTTGCATTGAAATCCGCCAAAGCACTTCCAAGATATGGCTCCGGACACAAAAGTGCCGGACGGACGGACGGACGGAAAGAGGGACGGACGGACAGACAACGCCAAAACAATATCCCTCCGACTATGGCGGGGGATAAAAACTTTATTTTTAAACTATCAGTAAACTATCAGCAAACTGTGACCTTTAACATACCGTATCTATGTTACCCGTCGTCTTGCAGGTGACCATAGTGCGTCGACCCTGTGGGATAACGACTTCTGGACCATTCTTCCGCAGTATGCAAACTTGACCGAGCCACCTATTACGGCGGCTGACGTTATCCACCACTTGAACCCGAACGCAAAGATAATCGCTATGCTGCGGAACCCGACTGAGAGGTACACGCTCTGATTGTGGTGTCCACTATCTATTTATTAACTGGTTGTTAAATACTAAACATTATCAAAAGGTTGCCCATGCTTTTTTACATATTAGCGATACAAAGTTTCAATCGTTTACAGCACCAGAAATTACGACGCTTTTGCGTCTTCATGGTGTGGGAAGGGGGATGGGGGAGGGGGAGTATGAGACTGAACGGATAGCCTCTTTTCACAGCCTATGGTTACAATTGGTCTACATCTTACATAAACTTACATCTAGTTCATGAAATGACATAAAATGCATACATCTGAACACCTATGACGAATTTCAAAAACAACATATACATGTAGATAGGTGTTATCAGATTAGATCTTAAATGCCAGAATGCATCACACCTTTGATGGCAGAAAACGTAACCACACTTACCAACTTTACGTAGGCAATTTACCTCTTCAATGTTATGTATTTTGGTGTTTCGTTGCAGACTCTACTCAGATTATCTGTTCTTCAATCAAGGTGACAAAGGTCCAGAGTTATTCCACAAAGGTGTCTCCGTGGTGCTGGAGAGTCTGAAGACGTGTCTCGCAATCAACTCACTGAGACATTGCCTCTATAAGCCCCCGAGCAGCGAGCCCGAGTTCCTAGTATGTTCAATATTGTTATATTGTCAACTTGTAGGGCCCGAGTGTTTATTCAACGGCATGCGCTTTTATTTTATCTACCATCCATTGATCTCGCGCGTGTAAAGCGGCCCATCCACACATAATATGATTGTCAATTTTATTGACTCAATTATATTGACAGAACATGTTTTGCCCTCAAGTGTACACAAATATTATCAATATGTTGTTCATTTGTACTTCGGTCATCATTCAAACAAAAAAGAAAATTGATAATGCGTCAATAAATATTTGAGATCTCTGATTTGCATCAAAACATTGACGGTGTCTTCAATATCATCAATTCACTATCAATTTAATTGTCAATTTTCATTATTGACAATAAAATTGACAATGATATTGTGTGTGGATAGGCCGCTTAAGACATACGCGGACGCATGGATGGCCTCGTGGGGATGGATTGAATAGTATTGGATTGGATTGAATTGGTTGGAATAACATGAGTGTGCCCACACCAGATCCATGTCTGGTCAGTTTTGGTATATTTTTAACTGGAAGGGACTGTGTGTTTATTCTCTTTTACTGTATATACCATCCATTGATCTCGTGCGTGTAAGACACATGCGGATGCATGGATGGCCTCGTGGGCGGATAGATTGGATTGAAATAGACAGGATAGAATTGGTTTGGACAACATAAGTTTGTCAGCGAGCACAAGGTCCATGTATGTTCAGTTTTTGTTATATTTAACTGGTAGGGATAAAAAAAATCTATGTTATTCGCTTTAATTGTGTATGATATATATTGATCTCGTGCGTGGAAGACACATGCGGATGGATGAAAGTCCTCATGGATGGTTAGATTGGATTTGATTGATTAGATTGGCTGGATATTGTGAATTTGAATTAGGGTGTTAAAATTGGTTAAGGTTTGATGTTATTGATTAGATTTGGTTATTTGGATTGTTTTTTTATAACTGGGTTTGAATTTGGTTCGGCAACGTGTGTTGGTTTTGGGATGGCGGTATTTGATTGGGTTGGTCAAGCGTACATGTTTACATACTGTACGTCGGCTTGCATTTCATAAGATCTCAACGCTTATGGTGGACATATTGATTTGATTGTTTGGCACAATCGACCTCTTTTGTTCTGTGTGTTGTCGACAACACAAGGATTGATCATTACCAAAGCATTGCACGTGGTTAAGGCAAAACAATATCTGTTCGGTATGAAGACATACGTTTTTGTGTTCAAATATACACAGATTGAAACTTCAACTGCACAAGCAGGAAATAAATTTTATAATAAAAAACAATCTTTAGTTCAGTATTTAGACAATTTCATCTTAATAACTAAATAAGAAACATATTTCCCTCATAATTTCAATATTCAAGTGCTCTAAATTACAACCATAAATACTTGAAATTGGAAAAAAAAAGGTTTTCATGATATTATCGGTCGAGCGTTTAAATACGGCCCTGGCCATGCTCAATCAATTAAATATTATTATGTGCATTTTTATTCACTTAGATGTAGTTGGACATTCAATTAAAACCGTTGATACATTTTTCAATTTATCCCGACTATCATTGTTCAAAATTCGCCTCTCTTCAATCATGTTTGCAGATCCGGGCTCGAATCGGAGTGTACCATCAGTATCTGAAGGAATACTTCCGCGTGTTCCCCGCCTCCCAGATACTGGTGCTCAAACTGGAGGATTACTCGAAGGAGCCAGCGGAGATCATCAGAAAAATATTCGAATTCCTTGAATTGTGTAAGTTCTTCGGTGCAGGTGTTTAATCCATTTATTCCTAGCGTCTAGAAAAAAGGCCTTGGCAAACAGCGTAGACCCAGATGAGACGCCGCATGATGCGGCGTCTCATCTGGGTCTGCGCTGTTTGCTTAAACGAATTTTTCTTAGAAATATTCTAAATATAAAAATAAATATACTCCCATCCCTACTTTTGAAAATAAATTGATCCAATTTAGAATGATGAGAGAGTCCACTTGGCATAAATGGGTTAAGACGACGTCGACCTGTGTGTATCGCAAAATGGCAGAGTTGATAAATGAAAAGCTTCATAATCAACTGTGATAGGGTAATACTGATTTGCCAAATAGAAACAAATTCAACTTGTACGGAAACTTTAAATTTCCTATCAGTTTTCTTAACGTTTCCTCTTAAATAAAATGACTTAACTGTGGGCGACATCTGCAATTTATTATACCTTGAGATGATATGCATATATGAATTGTATCAAATATAAATTTAATTAATTTCGTGCCTTTAATAAATTTTGAGGCTACAAAAATACATATTATGTTTCTGGTGTTTTTTCATCGTACACAATAAATGATTAACAAGCAAATTCGTTGAATTGATATCCCCCGCCAATATGCTTCTGGACACAAAAGTGTTATATTTGACGCTCAAAAAAGCATTTTTGTTCAAGATACAAGGGCTATACCTCTGTTATTAACAGATGGTGTACAATGCCATTTGGCGTGCATCATCCTTTTATCCATATATATATATATATATATATATATATATATATATATATATATATATATATATACTCATACCAAGTATCAATGAAATCCGCCAAAGCACTTCCAAGATATGGCTCCGGACGGACGGAAAGACGGACGGACGGAAAGACGGACAACGCCAAAACAATATCCCTCCGCCTATGGCGGGGGATAAAAAGCGCTAAACGTATTATACATAATTCATTTAATAAATCTACGTATAAAATCGCATATTTATCACACAACCATTTGTGCATTTTAGCTGCGTTTCCACCAGAGAAACTGAGCAATTTAACACAATCGAAGAAGCCCGCAAACTCGAGACGGACGAACGATTCCACAATCGGTCCCATGCTTCCGGAAACCAGGCGTCTCTTGCAGAACTTCTACTGGCCGCACAATGAACAACTCGGGGCGCTGCTCGGAAAAACATTTAATTACAATTTGGATGAAATGAACTGAGGTGTATTGAACTTGTCGTGGGTCTATGTGCGATATACATGTATTAATAGAAAACCTTTATTTATTAAACAGTTCTTGGTGTGTGTTTTCATATTATTTTTATTTAAAACAATACATTTTCAATTTACAAAACGTTACAATATTGTGTTTTAGCGAACCTAGTACTGACGCGTGGTATTTTAATTTTCTTAAATTGGCGACGCCATAAAAATAACATTTATAATAAGATTGAAAGTAAACATACTTGGGGCTAAAACAATATTCTAACGCAGGTACAAAGTGAAATCTATTTGCAACAAAAGTGATGGAAAACGGATATGACGTCAGTGTGATATAATTATAAAGCAAACAAAGTTGTACAGGGGACTGTTCACAGAGTTTCAAAATGACAAAGTTCAAACAAGTTGTATTAGGTAAGATAAAAAATATACTCTTCAATGAAAGCGAAGTAAGACCCCAGACTACGAATATCAGACATATGAGACGTGGTCTGAGAAACTGGGCTTAATGCACGTGCGTTAAGTTTCGCCCCAGATTAGCCTGTGCAGTCCGCACAAGCTAATCAGAAACGACACTTTCCGCTGGTATGGTATTTTTCGTTTAAAAGAAGTCTCTTCTGCACGAAAATCCAGTAAAGGCGGAAAGTGTTGTCCCTGATTAGCCTGTGCGGACTGCACAGGCTAATTTGGGACGACACTTTACGCACATACATTTCACTCAGTTTTCTCAGAACGCGTCTCATATCGTTGTGTTTATGCACGATCATTAATGAAAAGCGATAAAATAAAACGTCGCTGGTTGGCATCAAAGAGCACTAAAATTTACAAACTTGTATGCAATTAAATAGTTCTTTAGTGAATACATTCAATTACATTCATCATTAATACGAACATCTATGAATAAGTACTTTGAACAGCATTTCGTTTTCCCTTTAATGAAGGTTGCTTAAAATATACCACACACAAGCAGGCACTTACAGCTACACGAATTACTTCGTGGCTTTATTCTCAGATCTATACTATGGACCCGCGCATTAAGGACACGGAAGGAAATTTAAATATACAGCAACGTTAATAGGTACGCAAATATGAATTATGATACAGCATCAAGTACAAGATGCGAAATCAAGAATGACTCCCATTAAGTGAATTAAATGGCCCATACACGGAATTGCATTCTTACCGTTAAATTAAGTATACACACAGAGTAACATTGTTGTCTATATAATAAATATATTAGCACAACCTTACCGTAGCAATTTGGGCTAGTAATTAAGCAATATACGTGTTCGTCTGTACACACATACGTCAATACTAAACACAACAAAATCTCGTCCACTTTTATTTTTTAATAATAATAAAGTAAAAACGTGAGCATACATGTATATCAATTATTTGTTTGTAGGTATTCTTTAAATTTATGTTGAATGTAGGATTCGAAGACACTTGTCGGATGCTTATTGGAGTGATATTCCATACGGTTCGTGCACGAAACGAAAACGCTCGTTTTCCATAATTTGTTCTAAACGATGATATATCAGTGTGGGTGGTGGATCTAAGAGCCTACACATTGTTATTTGAGATATGAATAACATTAGTAAAATAACAGGGAATTGCGCCTATTACACACTTAATATGAACAATAGTATCAAATAGGAAAGTACATCTGTTATTAAATGTCAACCAACCAAGTTCTTTGAATAAGGGAGCTGAAGGAGTTGAATGTGGTTTATTCAGAATTATTTTAGCAGCTCGTTTTTGTATTGAATGTATTTTACGTAAGTGTGACGTTGTTGCTGAACACCATAATTGCGCAACAATAAACCAAAGTCGTTAATATATATGATTTGTAAAATTGTTTGTTTGTTTTATAGTTAATAAAAAAGTTAATTCGTTTTAATAAGGCAAGTTTAAAGTTAAGTTTACGACATACACTGTTTATGTGCGATTGCCATGTAAGATGCTCATCAATCGTAACTCCTATTCAATTTAATTCTTTGATCTGTTCAAAGATAATGTCAATAACACTGCAAAAACTGTGTTAATTCATTTAGCAGATGTTTTTGTTTGCTTATGAAGATCATTTCAACTACGTATACCTTCTTACAGCTATCAGCGTGAATCATTCCCTGTATACACTAAACATGCCTATTTACCCAAATGAAGCAAGCGTAACGGTCCACTTACGTCTAACATTCATCTGTCAGCGTTACTAACCGTCATCCGAGTGTAAAGAAAAAATGAACAACGTAAGAATAAGTTCAGAATCATCTCCCCTTGAAGTTGAGAAAAATATTAAATTGCGCTTACAAGATGAAGCAGATTTTTTAAAACCTACACAGTTCTGTTCCATTAATGAAAGCTGCACAGGGATGCCAGTAAAAAAGTAAACACATGTAAATAAAATGAACTATGAAATAGTTGGGGGTTACAACACAAAATAATAGATAATGGTTATTTGGGGGTTATAACACAACATCATAGATAATGGTTATTTGGGGTTATAACACAAAATCATAGATAATGGTTATACCAGTATCTTTTTCTATTTTGTTTAAATAATCGGCCAATATATTAATATTTACAGTAGAAAAAAATCGTTCCATGTAACTTCATTGAGTGCCTTTTACACTGAAATTCCCGACGCCCTTTGATGCTTTGCATCAATACTTATCTTGTAAAGGATTGTATGGTGCTCGCGCACATACAAACGGTACACACACACACACACGCACACACGCGCGCACACACATTCAAACACAAATGCTCATTCACACACATACACGAACCCGCACGCACGCTCCTGTGCACGAACATGCACAACACACGCGCATTTCACACGCTTGCAACACGCGCGCACACACCCGCACGCACAAACACAAACACACACGCACCGAACCACCCTCCACACACAAGTTAGTAGTTCTAATTGTTATATTATTATTATTATTATTATTATAAGTTACCATACAATCTACGGTGTTATATGTATTTATATGTATATATATATATATATATATATATATATATATATATATATATATATATATATATATATATATATATATATATATATATATATATATATATATATATGTATATATATATATAGTTAATAGTTATAGTTATATAAGTAAAATGTTATAATCCAGATTGTGAATATTATATAATAAAAGTAAAAACACGTGTCTGGGATTTTAAATATATATTAATTTAGCCAACGCGTTTCGCATAGCTCATCAGGGCATAATACAATATATTACAACGTCAAAATGTCATGGAGATAACGTCATATCAATATTGACGTCATAACGTCAATAAATATTAAATGAAATTTAATTTGGGTTTAAATACATGTATAAAATGTTGTTCTTTTGCTAACCTAGCTGAAATATTGTTCGAAAATAGCTTATAAAATGGAAATATTTTAAATTTTGGTTCATTATGTGAACATTCATCTAAATGTTTACTTAAAGGCATCTGTCTTGTTGAGGGGTCTCGCATTTGTTGTTCATGGACAGATCGCCTATTTCTAAGTTTATCGCCAGTTTGGCCTATATAATATTGTTTGCATCCATTGCATACTAATACATAAATCACATTTTGTATATCACATGACATATTAGTTTTTATTTTGAACATTTTGCCATTAAAATCAAAAGAATTCCCTTCAATAATATAACCACACAGGGCGCATCTAGGGTCATTACATTTGGATACTCTTGGTTCTTGAGATGAAAAGTAAGATTTGGTAAACAGACGTTTTAAATTAGGTGGCTGTCGTTTACATTTTATTATCTTCTGATTTGAAATTATTTTATTCATAACCGGGTCTGTTTGTAAAATGTTAATGTTGTTTTTTAATACGCCAAACAATTATATAATTCCATTTATTTCAACACAAAATCCAAAAAATAAAGAACTGTTTGGCGTATTAAACCCAAATTAAATTTCATTTAATATTTATTGACTTTATGACGTCATAATTGATATGACGTTATCTCCATGACATTTTGACGTTGTAGTATATTGTATTATGCCCTGATGAGCTATGCGAAACGCGTTGGCTAAATCAATATATATTTAAAATCCCAGACACGTGTTTTTACTTTATATATATATATATATATATATATATAAATATATATATATATATATATATAATTTTTCAGATCACTATTTCAATTTGTGTATTTCCAGTGTACGTTGGTGCGCTTTTTTATGTCTCTATTGGGGACAAGTCGTTTATTTTTTTTTTCTTCTTACTTTTGTGATTATTTCTTTTTACTTCTTCTTTCTATGGAATATTCATCTTTTTGTGTCCCTAATTTTTGTTTTCTATTTTTGTTTGTTTGTGTGGACATCTTATGTATTATAATAGAAACCGAAACCAACTGGACATGTTTTAAAATAGAAACTAACTGGACAAGCACACACACATTACCATTTATATCACCCTCCACCTTTTTAAATGATTAAACTATGTACTTTAAATGTAAAAGGGCTAAACAATAATGACAAACGCATAAAAATCTTCAAATGGTTAGACGAAAAAAAGTATATGCCTATTACAAGAAAGTCACTTGACACATACTTTAGCACAAACCTTAAAAGATGAATGGGACGGAGACATCTATCTTAGTGGACATCATTCTAATAAACAAGGCATTGCCTTTCTGATAAAAAATAATATAGGGATCACAGTCGATAACTTTAACGAAATAATAATTGGCAGACTAGCAAGTATGTATATCAAAATACATAAAACACAACTAACATTAATCAACATCTACGGTCCTAACATAGATGATTCCACATTTTACGAAACATTTACAAACCATATATTGCGTTTTTTTTCAGGGCATCTATTTCACATCTTTGTTGCTAAATTTTTATTTTCAATGAATCTATTTCGTTTTTATTTTCAAAAAGTCTACCTTCCAATATTTCGAGTTTTTTCAGTACACTTCCTAGAAACGTTTCCTTTATTTCCTCGAGAGTATCTTTAATGATCGTTCTAATGAAGGAAGTGTCATTTTTTGTCAGCACGTTGGATAACTTAGAGCTAATTTCATCGAGGCGCTTTTCAATGGACGTTTCCGTGTGCTCTTTCACGGATTCAGCCGCACCGCTTTGCACAAAGTCAGTCATGCTTTTTTGGTTTATTTTGTCCTGTTCTGTTTTTGACTTTTTACTGCTCTTTTTGTTTTGCTTGTTTTGTTTATTTGTGATTGGTGTTTCGAAGACTGGTATTTCACATAAACTAGCGTTGCTCTCGCTAGTTGTCGATGAGTGTTGCCTTTTGCTCATTATAATTATAATTATAATTGGACATAGTATTTCCAACGGCTTTGAAAATAAGACCAATCCTCACAATTGTGCTCGTGGACAATATTATATATTATCCTGATTGATAAAAGGTTATGATGTTGATTGTAATGTTTGGTCCTCTTAAGTTGTGATAGTTAACTAAATTTGCATTTTGAAAGATAAATCATAAACAATTGACCAAATATAGATACAATTAGTTTGTATTGATAAAAATATAACGTAATGCGGGAAAATGTACGGTATTTTCTGTCTGTGTTGTCAACGTTTAGTTTGTTATCTTTTTAAAGGCCATATTTAAAACAAAACTATGCAAAACTTTATATTACATTTAGAATGCTTATCTTGCCAATATCAAGTTCGAGTTTTAATCTGGGTCATGTGCGACCAAAAACTAGGTTACCAGGTCAAATCTAGATTATCTCTAAAATGTCCAATCTCAGAACACGATTGTTTCGATTCTTAAAGCACATGTATGACTCAACCTTTAGAAAATATTGTCGTATTTTATAAGTGGTTTTGCGAAGTTTGACTTTATATCATGTGTGTCAATTTGGTAATTAGGACAGTATCAATACCACTTTTGAATCCGGGTAAAGTGGAATAAAAAAAACTAGGTCAACACGTCAAGTCTAAGACAATTTGTGGCTTGAACTCAGGTCAGCGCTTTAGTTCCTTCTTTGTCCTCTTATTAAAAATACATGTAATATTACATTTTAAAAGTTTGTGTGGATGGCCATGACTACAGTCAAACCTGCATATATACGAATGGCGTAAGCGTTTTCTTAAAATCGATTTATTTCTACGAAGCCAACGTTTTAATTATGAAAACGAGTTTATGACTCCGATCAATCGTCCTTGATTGAACCCAATAGCCAACATTTCTGACTGGCAATAAAGCAAACGATCTCTTT